>NW_018742484.1:5883865-6078865 GCF_001683475.1 Chenopodium quinoa
CTTGCTAATGACCTCGAGAAGAACGCTTATGGAAGAGTGAGTGTGTTTTTCCGTTATTTTTTTAGCTTAACGATTTGAATTTTGATAATTGATGAATTTTTTTAATGTTTATTTGAATTTTTCCATTGTACATATGATGAAAAATGTTGGTGCATCCGAATATTGTATTGTCTTTGTTTATATTTTAATTTTGTCGATTAATTTTGACCGAAAAGCATGTTTGCTTGAATTTTGCGAGAGTTGAATTATTCATTTCTATTGAATTTGTAATTTGACTGTCAACATTTGAGGTGTTACTTAGGTCTAAAATTAATCTTCTAATGAGTAAATTAGGTTTGAGTAAATTAGAAAATCATAGGAGTACATGTTTTTATTTTCTTAGTCATAGGAGTATATGTTTAGAACTAATGGCAGAAGCTCCATTAGAAGCCTTGCCAATTTGCTAGAAGCGAGTTGAATATCCCTTAAGCTTCTTCATCCATTACAGGAGTATTGAACATGTTTTAAAGATTATGAACACCAGGGTTGCAAACTGGAAATTTCTCCTCGTTGTTTTGATACCTGTCTGATTTATTGAACTGTTCAACATGATATAGCGTTTAAGTTTGGTATGAAATTTCTGCAATTCTGTTATCTTAGGATTATTTGCTTAGGAATTAGGACTTGTTTAATATGTTTCTTCCGGATGTCAATTGATGGCCTTGTATTGGCACTTGGGGAATGGTTTATGATAGTGTATTGATGTTGTACTAGTACTTCTGCTCTGGCTCTTAGAATTCTTTTTTTTTTATCTATTGTTCAGTCATTTGCTGTACTGATTCCATCTTTTTCAATAATAGTGTGCCCGTTCAAGTGATATATGGCTTACGTTGTTGCTATATCTGTATTAACTAAGCCTTGAATAATGTCCTGCAGCTTATAGAATGTGTTTGATGCTTTGATATGTATGAATCACGTGTTGCATTTCTGCATTTTTCTGGTTTACACTTAATTGACATTTGATGCCTGAATTATATTACAATGTATAAATTTTCTGTGAGCTGTTAACTTTGTTCCATTCCAGCTATTAAAATTCTGTTGCTTTTTGTGTGTTATTGCCTTCTAAATTTTGGATTTTCTTACATTGGTAATGGTGATAGTTACATTGTGTTTTTGGCTTGTTGCTAATCAATCACCCTTTCATTATTTCAGTGCAAGTTCTGTGGCAGGGAGGGTACTATTACAATGTTACCAAAATCTGGCTGCTATCTAACAGGTGATGACTGACTGTGAAGCAGGAAAGTTTGTCCGTTTGATGAGCTTTGACTGTCGGGTTTGGAGCCAGTGGACTACTCCTTTGGTGGTGACAAGGAGGAGCAGCAGAAATTATCTTATGATAAGGAGCAGCAGGAGAAGTTATCTGATGACAAGGAGGCCGGAGAAGGAGAAGTTATCTGATGATAGTTACCTTACTTTTGTAAATAGTGACATCTATATAAATATGGTCAATGTTGTCAAAATTTATATAATTACCTTATTTTTATATATAGTGACCTTCGTTATTTTTATATATAGTGGCCTCTGTATAAATGTGGTCAAAATTGATATAGTTACTTTATTTTTGTATATAGTGACCTTTATGTAAATATGCTCAAAATTGATATAGTTACCCTATTTTTGTATATAGTGACCTCTAAGTAAATATTCTAAAAATTGATATAGTTATCTTATTTTTGTATATAGTGACCTTTATGTAAATATGATCAAAATTTATATAGCTATCCTATTTTTGTATATAGTTACGTTATTTTTATATATAGTGACTTTATGTAAATATCGTCAATTTAGATAAAGTTACCTTATTTTAGCATGTAGTGACCTTTAAAACGTTGCGTTTGTCAAAAAAAAAAAAAAAAAAAAAAAAAAAACCTTTAAAACAGTTGAATTGATTATATGTAAGGTTGGAATGATCTTAGGGCTTTAGAACCGTCTGATCTTTTGTGCTAGTAATGAATGGCTAAGATTGCTTGTTTTTAGTTTTCACCATAAGCTCTGTTTTTAGCGGAACCTCCCCGTATATATATATATATATATATATATATATATATATATATATATATATATATATATATAAAGGGGAGTTTTTTCCCAAGGTTTTAGAGAACCGCCTAGAATTTTGTTTTTAAAAAAATTATTAAAGCGTAGGATTAGTATATTTAGAATGTTACGTACAGGATTATGCCACTTAGGATTGTTATTTTAAAGCACCACGTAAGATTAAAATTAAAATTTTATATTTATTATAAAAATAAAATACTATCTTTTTAAATTGGAAATTTTTTCTAAGAGAAAAGAACAACTTATTTTATTTTGTTTATATAAAAATAAAAATACTATTAAACTTTTAAAAAAAAATGAAATTCACGTTCAATTGATATTTTAAAAAAAAAATTGGATTAGAATGAAAATATGACAAGTGATTATAATAAAATATTTTATATAAATATACTAATAAAAAAATGAAATCACGTTTAATTAATTAATTAAAAAAAAATCAGTTTCTTTCCAAAAAAAAATAAAAAATCAGTTTTCTCTCAAAAAAAAATATAGTTTTTAATTAAATAAAAAAAACAAGAAAAATCCATTGAAATTAAAAATATATCCTCTCTCTTTTTTGTAGCAAAAAAAAAAAAAAATTCAACATTTATCATTTATTCATCTTAAAGATTAAAATCTACGTTAACAAAATAAAATTGAATGAAATTTTAAGGTTTAAATTAATAAATATAAAATATTATCCATTGATATTAGGATTTTCATCTAAATATATATGAGAGAAAATTCACAATTTATTTTAAAATAAATGAAATAAAAATATTAAATGACTATGATATACTACGTACAACGAATAAATAAAGTAACAAATTTTATCTCAAACATAAGAAAAAAATATAAGTTGTAAAAAAATACAAACAAACTGTACATCACACGAAATTCATCTAGTGCATTTCTTAGCGAGACATCAATCTTGAGCCTAAATCATGTGTAGTTTTACTGACTATAATATTTGAAACCAACTTACACTTCCCTTTCCCTCCATATTTTGCAGGTGCTCTCACCCAAGCAGGAAGGCACCAACCATAAGCGCAAAGTTAACAGATTCTCAGGACATTGCAACTCCTAAGAAATTAAATTTTCTCGGAACTGTAGAATACAATGCGAAACACGAGAGTTTTGAGGAATGTAAAACATTCCTAGAACTGCAACTGTTAACCAAACAATCACTAAAATTGTAGACAATAGCCGGTAATAGCCCTTATCAGACCAAATAAAGGTGTTATTATTTTCCCCTTTTAGAGGGGAAAATCAAGGAAATTGCTTAATCAATGTCATGAATGAATATATAACATCCGATGATTCATAAAACGTCTGAGTAAAGTAATATACAGAAGATCAATAAGAGCTAAAAGAAACAGAAGGGAAGTGTTCAGATATATTTTCCATGAAACCAACCCTTCTTAGAACCACTTTCCAATTTTTCTTTTTCTTTTTTAGATTAAATAAATTTACAGGCGGACATTGTTAAACCTGAGTGTGTCGCTTCAAGGGTCAGCTTTGCCAGCCACCTCATCATCACCATCACTGGAAGCATAACCATCCTCACTCAGCTCCTCCTCACTGGATTTATCATCCTCCTGTGCTGCACCGATATCCTCGGGCTTGGCATATTTCTCACAATATTCTGGAAAATAAACCAGCAATAATTTTGTTCATGAAAGAGTAAAGCAGCATCAATAAGAATATAAGATGTATCCAACTTTACTATGTTTTTTACATAAATATGTACTTCGTACTTTGCAATATGAACAATGACCAATACATCTGAATAAGAACAAAGTCCAACTATTAAGCTATGCAGCAGGACAATTGCAAATTATTTAATCCAATCAAACAGATTCAAGGACCATCTCAAATGCTCCCACCATCTTTTGGCAAGTAAATCCCTGGAGTGTGGGGACTGCCTCTTGCAGCCCAAACCCACAGGGGTGAAGCATTAAACTCATAAACACACAACCCACCCCCACCCACCCTCCCCCAAACCAATGAGAGACCGCCATGAAAACTAAACCTGGGACGAGGCTGCAGGAGACGGAGAGCCTCCCACTTATGCACCCAACTCCATTCTCATGAGAGACTAACAACTTCAGAAATGTGATGGACTGGTTTTCTGAGAATCAGAGACGGGAGCAGGTACAGCAAAATTGTACCAATAAGCTTTGTGAAAAACGTTGTACAAGCGTTCATTCAACAAGCTTGGGTGCCTGACAAAAATAAAAAGTGATAGAAAACAGTAATATAAAATCAGCCATTTCACAGAAAAGGCAGAGATGTGCCAATGTGAAACCCATCCACAAACACACCATGTCAAGTCTGATAATTGTTACAATTCAGTGATCCACAAGCCATGCTCAAGCTGAGTCAAGAACAATAGAGGGTGATACAGGAGATAGTACCGATGACGAAAATGTAAAAGGGAAGAAGAGCACAAGCTCGAGAGAGAAAATGTCAGAGAGGGAGAGACAGAGTGAAAATGAAAGAATCTTTCGTCTTTCTCCCGGGATAGACTTGTCTCTCTGTAGGGTTACATCAAAAGCTTCGAACACAATCATGTAAAGAAGCAAAACAAATGGATATTCTCCACATCTGCAACCCACTCCACTCCAGTACTCCACTTCCTTCAAACCGCAAAGAACCCTCTAAACCCCTCCCCCACCCCCCTCCCCCTTGCACACACACACAAGAAAACCCCCAGGCCACAAGCTCACTTACCCCACCTTTAAACACAGATCATGGAAACATATAAATACGAAACAGACATCAGAAACAGGCAGTACCCAACTGGTAACAAAAGAATAGTCTGACTGGGACATTAAAAAGGAAAAAACAGGGAGTTCTGGAGCGTAGATGTAAATTGGGAACCTAATTTTCAGTAAATCTTTTCTACTGCCTCCCCCCGCTCCCCACAAAACCAATGTTGTCGAGTCCATTTCAACATTGACAGTTGTATTACAACTTGCAGACAACAGACTCTTCAAAAACTTCTCATTTTCCAACATTATCACTGGTCTCATCCAAAGTCAATGTGACTCCAAAAGCGTACTATTAATGTCTAAACTGTATTTACCGAGAGGGAACCAACAAAACGAAGGCCCTTTTTATCCTCCTTGAACTGCTCCTCTAACTGTCCAATAAGGTGGCCAAGTATTAGTATCCAACTCTCTTTAGATGTAATTCATGCTTTCTAGGTCTTTTACTTAAGTTTTCTAGGCCTTAGGAGAAATTATTATGTTAATGCCAATCCAGCGTTCAAGGAGAATATTGTAAAACCAAAAAGTTCTTTAGAGGGCAAGTGATTAATAAAATCCAAGCTCTCTACCCATTCTTGCCTCTTGCTTAATCTTGTAAGTTGTTGTAGGCCGTTATAGATATTGTGTCACCACATGTTTTAAGCACCCCAAAATAGATGATAAAAATAATCCTTTAATGGAAAATTCTCATCATCAGATCCGCTTGTGCTCATCACCTTACCTACTCAGCCGTCACAAGCCCCGATTGATCCTGGACTCCGCTCTATTCGACAATAGCCCAATAAGCAAGATTCGCAAGAAACAAACACGTCTCCCGCTTGTGCTGCTACATGCTCATAAGATCCTTCCACTCTCAACTAGCATTAATGTCACCAATAGAGAAGAGTGCGCCACACGGATCAGATGTCAAATAATTAAAACACTCAAATCCTGACACCATGCCACTTAAGATTGTAGGTGATCCCACAGTTACCATCATCTTCCAATTCTAGTTCAAAGAAATCCTTCTCCAAATGAAACTTATCAGTTGTTACTTAAAGATATTGACGTATATATTCTCTAACTTCATCCATATCACCTTCAAGTTCTTCTCATCAAACATATGCTAAAATACCTCTAAGCCTCAAGGGAAAGCATTAACTACGGTCCTTTAAATATGGACTTTAATATCTTCCCAACAACTTCATTTATCTCCCATCTTCTTAACAGGAACTTTAGTCAGCCCTACATGTGAAAGAGAGAATTTGAGCACCCTCAAAAATTACATCAAAGTGTTAGAATTGTTGAACTATCAACTTGGATCTAGTCACTATATGAAGACAATAGTAATATTCAATATCTCACAATGACAAAAAATCTTCATACCACCAAATGTTAGGAACGACATCAAATTCTATATGTAGGTATCTTCATACCACCAAAGGTTAGGAACTACATCAAATTCTATATGTAGGCTAAAGAATGAATTCCCACCTATTGACTATGATAAATTTTTACATAAATTACCATATAGAATAATCAAAGGTTAGGAACTACATCAAATTCTATATGTAGGCTAAAGAATGAATTCCTACCTACTGACTATGATAAATTTTTACAAAAATTACCATATAGAATAATCAAAGGAAATCTCCCGTTCAAACTCCTATTCAAATTTATTAAGCGTGAGTTCTTATTGGCTTGTGAAATTCTTTTTCTCTACTAAAGAAAAAAGCACGCACCCATAATGGCTTATTTTTATTTTTATTGAAAAAGAACAACTACCAATTCCTTTAGAAGAACACTAAAAAAATCGAAATCTAAGCCCTTATGCGTGGGCTTTCTTCTCAATTAAGGGCAAGTTATTCGGAACAACTTTAACTACTTTCTTTCCCACGGGGCATCAAACCTTAATACAACCTTTTACATCCCACTATGACGCCTTCCCCAACAATTTTAGACAAAAGAGTGTTCATTTCATAATAGGTCATTGTGCGTCACTACCTCCCACTTTCTTGCTTTTGTCGCTTCTTTAACTCCTTGTCTGCTTGAATTTCCCTAAAATTTTCTTTAGATGATTGAAAGAATAACCCTAAATAATAATCCATATCCAATAATTAGCCCAAGGACTCCAACTACTAACCTAGTTCAACTTGAATTAAGACCACACAAATCTCCCCAAAACACATCTACAACCAAGTATTAAACCCAACAGGTGAAAAATCTTCAAATAAATCCCCATCCTCATTATGTCTTGGAGGTCCTCCTCGCTTTTGGCATCAATGCTTTGAATATATATGTAAATAGTACACTTTCCCCCCACACACTGATACAATTAAAGCATCTATTACTCCTAGATCTAAGCGACTAGTATTAAAGGGCATATTTGGAAATAGACAAAATAAAATAGCCATAAGCCCATAAACAAGTGGAATTTTTTAAAACATCTCAATGAGTAAGAAAGATATATATTTTGGGATTAAAGAAATCATAGTCGGACTTCAAGTAATGGAAATTTACACAACCCAAAATAACTACACAATATTATTTTTTGCAAGCTTTACAAATTGCTTAAAACCAGGACGTGTCATGTCACCCATCACTAAGCTCTAACAACTATCCATGGAGGATTACACACTCCGTAACACATTTTAGAACATGGATGCGTTAGCCTTTGGGGTCTATCATAGCGCTCTTTATGTTTATATAATTCCAAGAAAATTTGTATCCATCCTCTTCATACTATGTTAATATAATTAACCATCCCTATCTCCTTAAATCTATCCTTAGAGCCTCTAATCCATTTAATATTTAGTCCACATAAAAGCTTAAAAAAAAAAGAGGGGGGGGGGGGGGAATAATCACATTGGCTTTAGGGGTACTCTCAATCAAATTTTGAGATATCTTCCCATGATTATTCATAGACATTTCTTAGCTTTAAGCAAATACCATTAACCACAGTAAGTCTGATATCTTATAAGTGAAACTATTCAATGATCCCCCAACGTGTTCCTTTTTATGCAAAACAGTGGATATCGATGATCTATTTTGTCATAATTCTAAGTACAGATGGACCTTACCCATTAACTTCTCATAGCTTCAATGCTTCATGCAGCAGTTGCCTCATCACAATCTTTCCTAGCTAAGTTGTTAGCTAACCACTAAGGTAATGTTTGCTACATGGTTAGTTAAGACCAGTGGCAACATACAACAAGTATGTGGTCGATAGTATGTCCTAAATCTTCCACAAGGGTTAGTAAGTAAAAGTTCCTTAGCATCAAGTCCAACGAGCTCTCGCAGAAGTAATACAAATCTTTACTTTCAGGAAATAGCATACTTCCACAAAATTTATCTTCCAAATGAAAAGAGGAATGAGGAGAGAGGTGCAAGTGTATCAACAAAAGACTTGCCATAAATATGTAACTATTTAAGATTTGGCTAGATTTTCGTCCCAGGGAACACGGATGGTGACCATGAAGTTATGACACAAAAGCATCAAGATAGCTTCAATAAAACTAATGCCACAACAATGCTATGGACAAGATAAAGGTGAACTGAAGGTTTTGATGCATCTTTTGTCCAGGGCCACCAGGCCGCATGGATGATGGCCGTGAAGGAGATGGCACGAAATCATTATGGTAGCTTCAACGTCATGGACAAGAAAATTGGGAACAGAAAATTTTTCTACAAATTTGTCAAGCTGCATGGAAGGTGGCCTTAAAAGAGATGACAGAAACACTTCAAGGTAGCTTCATTGATTCCACTAAAAAGACAAGGCAGTGGTGATTAAAAGTGTTCATAATGAGCCAAGCAATCTTAACATTTGCTGATGATGACAGGGTAGAAAAAACTGAACTGGTCAAAAGGACAGGAGATGTATATGCATACCTCAGCTACACGAGAAAAAATAGTTCTTGGTCAATTTTTCAACCAAAAAGGGTTAGATTCTTGCAGTACACAAGAAATGAGCAAGTTCGCTCAGCATAAGCTGTGACATTTCCAAAAATAAGCCCTAATCATCTACAGGGTAACTATAAGTAAACCCTAAATTAACCCAAAAAGGAAAGCACTCTCACAAGTTGTTTCCATCTCAAAAGGACGATGCTATTGTCGAAATTATGTGTGTAAAGCCATTATAATTCTTAATCAGTATATTAAAGATTACGAAATGTTAATGACACTTCAGCTAGCCAAATCTCAAAACTGCAGGAATCTATCTATAATGAAGCTAAGCTCCCGGAAAGAATTAAGAAAGACCATTGTAAGGGCACAGGCTTTACGTCTTTTGCATCTCTGACCTAGCTTCTGCTGACTCATACCTCACAATAAAGTAATTAGGATCATCACAGAGCTATAGAGCATCAGCTTTGCTGCCTGATAACAAAGGTATTCACCTGCAGTGTAATGCTCCAAATCTCAAAAGCCAGAACCACTGTAGTAACTTGTGTGCAACACAAATTAATCTCAAATTCACTATCGAACGCTCAAACAACCAAACCACATATTGCTTCTTGCCTGCGGTTAAATGTCATTATGGCCCAAAAGGAAACCTATGGTAAATGTTCCATGTAACATTCACAATCTATACAAAAGACGATGAAAGCGTCCACTTAAAGAAATCTCACCAGATAATTTCTAACAAGATGCCTGCCTAGCTGAGCTAGCCATTGTGCTCACACTCCATATTTTAATATGTAGATAACATCTTGTCAAGATGAAAGTTCCAGGATCCAATTTCAGTACTCTCCCATGCTTCAGATAAAAGTACTAAGGTATACTAAAAGACAATCAACAAAAATCAACCTTCGATATCCAGTAAAGACCACAACCAGTACCAGAGTTTGTCATTCACGACAGCCACATCCTATCTTTAGCTTTAGCATCTTGCAAGCCATAAAAAAAAACAATGAAGAACCAGGTAACTATTCCTTGTTCACAATCCCTTTCCTTCACTGCTCAACACAAAAAAAAGCAGCACAAATGCTATCTTCAAAATCAAGACTTTTACTCCAACATTAGTTAGATGGACAACCAATGTGTATACCAGCAATTTTTAAAATCTGCAATCAAAAGCAAAGCAGATAGTTGGGAAGTAATTACATATAACACCCCCATGTTCACTACGTTTCTGATCTAAATGGCCAGATTTAATAACAGATTATTTTAAGCACTGAGTGCCAAATCGCAGGCCATGATCAATCTAGAATGTTGACCAATTCAAAAGTGAATTTACGCCCCCCCCCCCCCCCCCCAAAAAAAAAAAAAAAAAAAAAAAAAAAAAAAAAAAAAAAAAAAAACTGAGGCAAGAGTCATGGTAAAGGAAGGGTTTTAAGAACGAGGAAGTGAAGCCACAAACAGAAGTGAAACAGTACAACAAAGATGAGATAGAAAGACCTCCCCAAGTAGTTTTACCCCTACATCAACATGAGAATATGAGGACTATTATTTTAGATAGGAGAAAATATGGATACAATATTAATCAGCAAAATAAGAACTGCATATATCAGCGACAACGTCCAAAAACATTGTCATCCTGAGGTTATCTTTAGAAATTACAGAATTATAATTAGCAAAAAATTAAAAGTATCAAACAACTTTGTATTCAGGCTTTTTTCCCAATTATCGCCCTCAAAGCATTATCATTAAAGGTAACATGCATATTAAATTTAAGAGGAACGACACAAAGACCCATTTCTGTTGCATCTTTATCCAGGTGATGGATGGATGGATGGGATTCAAGGATTGCAAATTTCTCCTAGTGACTACTTGATAACCCAATCCAATATCTTTGGTTATGAACATGGTAGTCAAGAGCTGGGAAACAGAAAGAATTTGATGACTTAGAAGGAGACATGGTGATGAAATGTGGTCCAACACAAAGAAAAAACAAAAGGAAGAAAATAAATTTCTAGTTAGTAGAAAAAGGAGGAAGAATTGAACAAACAAAGGAAGTTAAAGGATTCAGTTCAAAGTTTAAACCATGGCATATGAGAACTTGTATGTTGCAGCAAAGATTGAACAAAAAAAAGGAGGAATATATTCAAATAGGCCAGAGTTATGTAGCAGAAAACCAAAAACCTTGGATTAAGTGAAGTGAATCAAGGGCAAATCCTCCAAGATAAATAAGGTACCGCAAAAATGCTGTAACATTACCTCTAGACACATTCCAATGAGATGGAGGATAGACTAGAGTGTTTTGGGTGAATTTACTAAGGTCAACCAAAATTGTAAAGTTTTAGCTCATATCATGTAGTAAAATGAAAAATAGAGAGGCTAGCATGATAGAGAAGCTAGGAAATGTTTAGGGAGAAACACCTTGGCTAGCAAATTTGTACACTCAAACATCTAATGAAAATACATAGGGAGCCTATACATGGTGATTTTGACCTCCAAAACACATATGACCAAGTGCCAAGAGGCGGAGATGCTAAAAGACAAAGGAGGTAACTTTAACATATATTCCATCTATCAGATATGAGTATTAAGGTAATAAGTTTAGTCTAAAAGTCATGTGATGAGAACATAAGGTTACATCGTAGATCATCTTTAAATGTTTTCCTAATTATAATAGTTATGAATGAGCTTGTTTGAAAAAAATAAAGAATTATGAGTCATAGTTTATAATATTTCACAGATGACGTATATTTTGGTGATAAAGTGAAGTCAAATGGCAAGTTAGATCTTTAAGGGATACTTTGGAGTTAAAGAGTGTCAAATTGAGTTGGACTAGGGCTAGGCATATGGGACTTAGACTTTAACTAAAAATAGAGGGAAGGCCCAATCCTGAGAAGTTAAGATTGGAAAGGATATTGTACCAGAGAAGGGTTATTGCAAACATCTTAAAACTGTCCTTTTAAGTAACAATCTTTCTACCAGTTTAGTCTAAGTAGGAGAAACATACATAAATTTGGACCTCCCCTGCCATGGGCAGTAGTCGTCGGCAGAACCTCATTATGTGTAAACTGTAAAGTAATCTACACAATCGGGGGGGGGGGGGGGGATTGAAAAGGAAGGTTTGCAAATAGGTTCAGGAAAAAAAAAATGTGCAGCTCAATTGCCTCATAATGTCACACAAGAAAGGCAATGAAATGAAGCTTTAAAAAGGCCTTAAGCATTACCTTTCACCCTCTGCTCGTAAGCAGCTTTATCACGCATCATCAAGGCTGCAGCTTCCCCATTCAAGGGATCTGATGGGTTAGGATACAACAGAAGCTGAGGCAAAAACACTTCAAAAACATTTACTAAATCTGCAACAAATTCAATATACATTATGTCAGCTTCAAAGATAACAATTGCCCAACAATAAAAGCAAATTACTCAACCCAAACAAGCAGTGAAACAAAAGGCTGAACTTATATTCATACCAAACATAGGACTCCATGTCTGATTGATAACATCCAAACAAACCGACCCCGACCTGAAAATTTGATGCAAGAGAAGGTCAGTGCCAATAAGGCATTCTCAATCAAAGAGACTGAAACTTTCAAAAAAGACATAACAAAACTTCCACAGCAGCCACTCTAATACAGGTACTTAAGGTAAAATGAAAAGACGGAGTAACATAACTCTCAACAGACATAGGCATCAGTAGACTTACATTTCATCAACATTGGGGTGATATATCTTGTTGATAAAACCAATGGATGGAGACTTGTATGGATAGGCATCAGGAAGCTCCACCCTTATCTTCCAAGCACCTCCCTGATAAGGACCTACCAGATATGAACAATGTTTTACAAGCTAATAATTTCATTTCTAGCAGATTTTGAGACACATAAAAATCCATCAAAGTGTAAACATAAAAACACAAATAAAGCTAAATGTTGCACATTGAAAAGTATATATAGATCAAGAATTCATGACATAGTGCAGCAGATTTTCGCAGTAGAAAAAACAACTGATCATAATTATAATTAAAAAGAGTTGGGATTAATTTAGATTAAGATCTTCCTACACTGAATCAAACAAAGCTCACTCGAACATTGAAGATTAAAAGTACAAATTAGAGGAACTGAAGTTACTGGCAACTTTTTTTAGCTAAATCTATCAAAACTCATAACCCAGATATCAACACAAAAAAACAACCACAACCCAGAAAAGTAATTACACAAATTTAATAAATTCAATACAAAAATGATAAAATTAAACATAAACATACAATCATTTTCTACAATAAAAACCAGGGCAGTTTAGATGATATACTGTCAGTGGGTCCATGAAATTCGACATAAAATTCTTGCATGCCATCATTGATCATCTCCACCTTATAGTCACTCATCATCCTAGTTCATAAAAATTGAACAATATTAAACACAAACCCAAATTTTAATCCAAATTCATGATTAAAAAATTATAGAAAATCAATCAAAAATAAATTAATTCTGGGTATTTACAGTTTCATCAAGTCCATCTCACGGCGCTTGCTAGGAGAAGACATTTTTTTTATATATTTTTATTTTTCTTTGTTTTTTTTTCCTAGGAAGAAGGGTTTTTGATGTGAGGCAAGAACAAAATTATGAAAAGAAAGAGAGAGGAGAGAGAGAAAAAATGGGTAGGGATGTGTGAGCTTCGGTCACAAAAGCAAGTTAGTTCGGACATTCAAGTGAGTAATGGTGATATTTATATATATGGGCCAATTTTATTCTTTTTCCCTCTTTTTTTTCACAAGTCTTTATGAAAAAGATAAAATTAGTTTAATCACAAAGTTTCATATATAGCTAATCACACTGTGTAGCCGTGGTTACTTGGTCAAAGGTTATTCGATCGATCAGGAGTTATTTGGTCAAGGGTAACTCAGTGAAGGGCTACTCATTCTGTAATTTAATTTATATTATGCATCTTCTGTACTTGGGCAACAACAATGGAAAGTCGAGAATTTTTACATATAAGTAAGGGTATATTCTATTCACCTCAAATTAAGGAAAAAAAAAATTTAGGGCATTGGGGTTAATGAGGTTTAAACCGGTTTAGATATAAAGTAAGGGTGGGGTTAATGAGGTTTAAACCGGTTTAGATATAAAGTAAGGGGAAAAATAGGTTTAATCAAGTTTAATACTTGTAGTTAATTTCAAAAAAAAAAAACATAGAATGTGTCTGTCATATTTGATTTAATTTTGATATGCGCAACCTTTGTAGGTAAGTACCTTGTAAAGCTACTTGTAAAGCTACTACTATGCAACGCATTGTGTAGCTGTAAATCTTCATATATAATTATTTGAAATGGAATTAGCATATATAGAATTCGATGATAAAAAGATCAATTGATGTTTTAAATTTTAGCTTCTTATAATTAATCATTAGATATTAGGTTACATAATATATTTTTTCCTCCGTTAATAGATTTAATTCTTTATGAAAGCACTATTCATACTTTTTTTAGGTTTATTTAACAAATGTTCATGTTATATAATAGCGGGAAAAGAAGGGGTTAATTGCCTAATTGGCATTGAAATTATTTGGAGTTACAAAGAGATACAACCATGCAATGATAGGTTAAAAAAATTTATATACACTCGAGTCACTCAAGGGTATTCTCTGCTCATTTATTACTGTTTACTCAATTTAAAATGAGAGGGGGAAAATCACCCTTGAGTGCACCTACCTCTATGATTTTATATACAACCGGGTGTATATATAAAAGGATTCAATGATAGGTAAATGAATGTTTGGATCTATTAGTGTTAATATTGGAAGATTACTGTGAAAATGTAATCAACATTCTATTATATGGAAAATCCCATCTTTTTCATATCATATTGGATAAATTCAAGATTTATTGTGAAAATGTAATCAACATTCTATTATATTGGAATATCCCATCTTTTCATATCATATGGGATAAATTATTCTTAAAATCAATGATTTTATGATGATTGACTGACCCAATCAATGTCAACAATGTAAATCTATCTTCCAGGATTTGAAAGGAAAAGTAGTAAATTGACAATAATAATTGAATGTTAATATAGTTGTCGTTTGAAATATGACTATTGACTACCCTAGTTATAGACACCTGATTGTGTCTCCCCAAAAACCAAACCTAGTGATGAGTACCTTTCACGTCTTTGATTATCAAGTTAGGTGAAGAGTTGAAGAGTCTCGTAAATTTTCTTTAGCCTTGAACATTTCTAACCTTTCTTTGAATGTTTTAAGTCAAATTCATTTATTTCGTGCCCTTAAGCCCAAAATAATTCATTTTGTGTCCTGAAAATCATTCATTTCGTGTCCTGAAAATCATTCATTTCGTGTCATCTTTATAAAAACGTTCAAACTAATTTATTTTGGTCCATAATATGGGTCCAATAATTGTGTATTTGGATGGGAATTGAAAAGAGATTTCCAACGATATATTATAAGCCCAAATCCGAGTTATAAAGAGGAAATTATGCACAAAATATTAAACCGAGCCTTACCTACGACCCAATGACCATGTGGAGGGTTCACTAACCTTAAAAATCATTCCTAAAACCCTTAGGATTTATTATTAGCTTCTAGAATCCTCTAGAAGGTTCTAATTTATCCTAATTTTTGAAAAGATAAAATTTAAGGATTTTACTTTGGATAAAACACTTGTTTTTCAATAGGTTTAATTCTGATAAAAATAGAATACGTACGGAAATATGATTAACCCAATTTGATTGGAAGTCGAATTCCGTACGGATTCTATCTTTCAAAAATATCGCTGGACGATGCTTATATCACGCCGCAATATAGTTGGCGCTTCGCGATACGATCTGCTTTACTCCGAGTCAAATTCTGACTCTTTTTCTGATCTTTTCTCTCATTTTTTCCTATAAAAAGGGGTCGTTTTACTCCGTTTTGATTCACCAACAATCATCATCTTAATCCTTCTCTAAGGTATAAGTTTCTCTCTTTCTTCCTTAGCCTTAGCCTACACTCATCACACACCATACGTCCTTTGCGAGACTTGAATACTCCAAGCTCTTCTCGTAGTTGCCTTCGACCTCGACGTGAAAGATTGATATTTCTGAGGGTTTGGTCCATAATCCTTATTTGGTTTATTTTATTTGTTTGATTCAATCTCTCTTGAAGTTACTAACGTGTTTATTGTTTTGATAAAAAGAGGTACGAGGCATCAAAGTGAGTAGATCTACTATATTTATTCCTTGCTTTTGATATAGAAATCATGCTTAGAATATTATTTTATTTCTTAGTATCATATTAGGACGTTTATTTTGATTCCTAGTATCATGTTAGGATGCTTAATAAATATTTCTTTGTGTTATATTAATATTCCTAATATCATATTGATTTCTAGTATCATGTTTAGGCTAAAGCTTTGATTTTTATTATTTAGTGACATGCTAGGTTTGTTATTAATCTATTTAGTATCATGCTTAGGATCTTGCTATTATGATTTAATGATATTATGAGATGAGTGTTGTGTCAATTAATTATTATTACATTGCTTGATTATTTATTATTCATTGTTATTGCTTGATCACGCCCATTCTGCAAGATTAAAGGGAATTTGTACTTGAAATCACGCCTAATAAGATAATTAATAATTTGATTTTAGGCTTATATGATTTTAATTTCAAGTGATCGCCAATAATAGATTTATTTGTTTATTAAAAATCAACCAACATGGATTAAACATGTTTAGGGTTAATTTGTTGAATGTATGTTGATCGGAAAGCGCACATAAATATCATAAGAATTAAGTAGAGGCTGATTTAGGGCAGTTTCAATCTCTTATAGGTTGGATTCGTACTATCATCCCCGAATATTCAGTCATGGTTCCGGACCACTATGGAGTTAGCAATCTCCGTGATCGTGAATGGGGTGTAACCTTCACACCCGTGAACAGTTTACAAGTTCCTAAAACTTGTTGGCGACTATTTTATCTCTAGCTTCTTTTTCTTTGGACGCCACCATGCTTAAATGCATGATCATAGTGGAGCTCGAAGTTAATATTTGAAATATTCCCTACATTAGTATTTTAATGATACAATACTATATGATCAGTTCATTTTTTCACATTATAATATGGACACAATTAGTCTTTTAATAGCTACAATGCAAATATAATTTTTAAATAGTATAATAAAACATATAAAATTATAAAATAAATATTTAAATTTCACAAATGAAACTAAAAATTAGATAAATAAAAAAATGTTGATACTATTTAATATAAAAAATAATAAAGACATATACTTTATTACGTGAAGAAAAAGTCAATCATGAGCATTAATTTAGGAAGTGTCACAACTTTAGTTCGTTGTTAGTAGCATTAATGAGGGAAAATATCTAAACAGATATTTTTAGGGATATAAATGTCCGCTCTTAACAGTTTTAAAAAAACTAATTAACATTAATGAGGGTAAATAAGTAAACAAAGATTTTAAAGGGTATAATTGTCGGAAGCACTATTCATAAGAGTTATCTCATACTTTTTAAAAGGTATAGGGATAATAAAAAAGTAAAAAATAAAAATAAAATAATTTTTTTTTTTTTTTTTTTTTTTTGGTATCATATTGGTTAATCCCCTCACAAGTCACAACATAGGAAATTTGCATGGCTAAGATTGTTGTGGATAACTACTAGCGCAACACCAACTAGAACTTAAACAAATATTAAGAGCATCTACATTAGTTGGAAAATGAGGACCTTCCCATCGATGTTACTCCTTTTTCATTTGATAAATATTTTTGAGTAGGTTAATTTGGTGGAACCCTCCCAAAAAATTCAAGTGGGCCCAATTTGCACACTTGGACACCACAACACTTGGTAAGGGTATGGAAAGTAGGAGAGAGAAAAGGTGGTGAGTTATGAAAAAATAGGAGAAATAAAGTAAATGGGGGGTTAATGAATGTAGGTATGAAATTGTAAAATGAAAAGAGTATATGATAAAGTTAGTGGAAAATGATGTGGACTAATGAGGTGAGGAGAGAAATATTATGGAAAGTCCCATAAATGTTGATGCTCTAATGCAATGTACAAAGACATTATTATGCTTGCAACTTATAATAAACCACATGGTTACCTCTAATCTTCGGTTTAATTATTTTGTCTAATATGGAAGGAACATAATAACAATATTCAAACACAATTTGTGACCTTGGAACTTGTAACACAAGTATGTACGATTACTTATTAAAAACTCATTAATTAGTGGTTTACGAATTAATTTAGTGCTAAAATTATTGTTGTGCTCATGGTAAAGATTCCGCGTGGATGAAATAACACTCATCTTCCAAGATTTTACACATTTGTTAATACTATTTCTTTGCCCCACTTCTCCTCAATAGTTGGAACAATTCAATATAATATTTCGCCTAATAAGGGTCAATATGACAATATACCACAATCAAAACGATGAAAGTTGCTCCGTACTAAATAACTTGAACTAATTAGCTAAAATAATCTTGTTTTTAGGTGGGAACTTGCGTCCAAAAAATATATTAGGTGAAAAATGATCAGTCAATATGATCGAGCCAAGAGGAAAAAAAAAAGGGAAAATTTGTTATTGTTTATGAAATTTAATACTACGTATAAACAATCTTGCAGGTAATATATTAAATTATCAATTTTATTTATAACAAAAATATTAAATTGTCAACTAAAAGAATTTATTAAATTTCGTACATAATACACACATATCTTCATGCCTTATCTATCATACATCTGAGTGTATATACGTTCAAAAAAGCGTGTAAAATAATTACGTCATAACTAAATGTCAAACGAGTGGTATATCTTATACTCTCGACACACATATTTGCACTAATAAAATCTGTAAAAGATAGTACCTTAAATAATAATATGAAAATTTTCAAATTTGGTGAATAGAAGTCAAATTATAGCTAAATTAGTGATAGGACTTTAACCAACAAATTGACACAAACGAGGACACTAATGCATTGATTTCCACTCCCCTCATTCATTCCTTTCTTATCCTCTCCCACCGTTAATAGTCTTTGATAACATACCAATTGCCAATTTATAAAGAATAAGAATATAAGATCCTCTTTACTCGTAAATGCTAATTGAGACCTATGTACTGGATATTCTATCCTTTTCTCTATTGAAGAGGTCAATTTTGTCACACTCAATGTCGGCCAACTTGGTCACTTTTATTTCCTTTCATTTCAACACGTACATTGTATATTTTTAACATGGCTAGCTATATTGCTTGCACTTGCTCTTTGGCTAGCCATTAATCATCATGCAACTGTATATGCAAGTACACAAATGTCTTTAGAATGGATGTACCATTGTCGGGGTTCGGGAAGGCTCGGTTATATGTTGTGTTTAACCCATAACTCGACATAACTAGTAGAGAGATTGTTTCCTAAAGACCTTTGCCTTTCATAATCGACTTTATTGGCCCGTTGCAGTAATATCATTATAGTTCCCCAATATCATTTTTTTTTTTGTTTTTGTTTCATGTATGTATGTAACGAGTCAAACTAGATGCGAGTATCATGTAAAAGACTTCTTATGCCGTTACTTTTTCTTAATCTACCTTGTTAAATGTTTATGCTCTTTCTTACTTCCACGATTCCACCCGGTATCTATCTAGATGGTCACAACACCATTGTAAACGTTAGGGCAAGCATCTACAAATTAAAAGCTTTGCGAAAATTTTATAACCTAGCATTTCCAAACTTCCGATGAAAGAAAATATGTACCATTGAACTCCAAAACCATGTAACTCTTGACTAGATTCTACTGTATCATCTATTCAACTAAAAAGAAAAAAGAAAAAAGAAAATTTATCAAAACTGAGAAGTTTTGTGGTCAGTTAAACAGCTTTACAAACTGACCACGCTTGCAAGACTGGTAAATGAGGCTCTGTATCTGTGAGTCTGACTAGCACAAATTTTGGCTAATAACATACCATACTTACCTTCCCATATCTCCAAATTCATGTACTCGGCTGAGCACAGCCGCACAGGACATGACGACGATGAAGCCAGTCAAATCCAGTGAAAACGGATGGCTGCAACATTAGAAGATAGCCACATTATGCTCTCATACCAGAATTTTGGAAGACTAATCCAAGTCAATGACCTGCTTATTTTGGAAGCATTTCAGGGGCTCTGATCCTAAGACCTTCACTGCCTTGTACCCAAATGCTTCACTAACGGAGCCAAATACAGTTTCGTCATCATCACTGTCAATTTCTTTTGGAGTCACTCGATTCTGATAACTCCTGCGTTTGATAAGAAAGACATTAAAGTAGTAGCTAACTAAGTCCATTCTTGTTTTCCTAGGGAAAAATGATTTTCCCAAAAATGGATTGTTCGATCTGATGATTTGCTTAAACCTCTTTTCTTCTTCGGCTGACCAAGAAAGAGAAACCTCCTCACCCATACGGTCGAACTTCCAATGATAGAAAGCCAAACCCAGCTCACGCCTTAATTTCATCCTGTTTTCTGCAATGTGAAATCTGTAGCATTCTACCGAACCAGGAAAGAAGCAGTTGCATGACTCTAGTCTTCCCTTGCCCACAAGTTTGATTCCACAACTATAATTCACTTCTTGCATTTCCGGAGTCCAGATTTGAGTGCCGAGCCATTTTGAATCACTCTCAGAAGTAATACCAGTCCAAATAGGAACCTCAGCTTGAAATTGCGGCCCAACTAAGACATACTTCTCGACAGGGTAATCCTCAAAAGTTGGAATGACTACTCTTTTTGTTTCTGAAATGTTGGCAATTTCAAGTTCTTGTTTCTGTAATCCGGTCTCGATTTGATACTCTGAAGGATTATCGAACTTACACTTTTCAACGGAGAATGACTTGCAACATTGACAAGGAGGAGTATTCGTTAAAGACAGAAGCCTTTTGCTGCATCTGAGTCCTTCAGCAGAATCAGAGATAATATCGTCTTCATACATGGAGGGATGCATCTTATGTTTCTTCTGCATTTATTGAAACATTCAGAAAATTGATTATATTGGCTTAAGAGAGCCAAGGCAAGTAATCATTCACCACCATCATTAAAGAAAATGAAATATACAGCCCAAAATTACAAATTACACAGATTAACACGTGATTTTGTCATACATCTACTTAGTATTATTAAATCTCATGGGACATGCTAACGCGTCACCCTTCTTTCAAAATAATTTGGTGCCACATGTGCGTATGTGTCATCCTATGTGTCATCACCCTCCTCTCACCTTGAATTGTAGTACTCCGTAATATTTAGTCTCTTTGCAAAACTCTTCATTGGCGATACTTTAATTCTCTTCGTATAATGTACTTGAAAAACTCTTCATATGTATAACCTCCCAATATAAATTTAATCTAGAAAATTAAACAATAATCTACATGAGCTTGTTTGGCATCGTTTTTTGTTTTTAGTTTTCTGTTTTTTTGAAAATCAAAAACCAAAAACAGGAAATAAGAAAAATGTTTTTCTACTTTTCAATTAAATTATCATGATTTTAATAAGTTTCACTAATTTTTTATTCATTATATGCAATATATCATATAATTTTGAAAAACAAAAAACCAAAAAACAGAAAATCACAACAATGCCAAACAAACCCCTTTGATAGAAATTAATGACACTAATGGTTATAAATGGCAGGATTTATTAACCATAAATTCACACGTGTTATTTTTTTTGTCTTTAGTATATAGTTATACATTTGATATATCTTATATATATTTATGCAAGATAATATAATTATTATATTTTCATTCACTTATTAATATTGTTCAACATTACCCTTTAAAATTAATTTAGATCAAACTTATACTTTCATGATGACCTGGGCATCCCCGGCCAATAACTAGTTTTTAAATTAATATTCCCCGTGTATCTTTTCAATGCATCAGTCTACTTTTGGGGGTTTTTTTTCTTTAAAATGCATCACTTTTATATTTGGTAACTTTCATCTACTCACCCACATACACAATATAATATTGAAGCAAATTAACTCTCCTATAACTCCGCGTAAATGTAAATGCAAGTGATGTATTATTAAAAATAAAAACAACAGAGGGAGTATCAATATAGGAAGTATGTCAACAACTTGTGTACAACCCTTCATTACCCTTACTAATAATGGTTACTTTATCTCTTTAAATTAAAATATTCCACTAGAACACCTTCATCAAACTTGGACAACTACTGGTTGGCAACTTACATCTACTCAAAAAGTTACCCACTACTACATCTAATTATGCTGAACACACACAAATTGCTAGCCTTTTATCTATACTCCATGCTATATTAAAACTTTTTGGAGGGGAATTTTCCCTTCTAAACCCACCAAGCCTTAATTTTTTTAATGAATAAATGTTAGACGTTTAGTGTATCTTTTATAAATAAACTAATACTTCTTCACAAACATTTATGGCAACACTATATCTTATGAACAAAAAAGGATATTTTTAACTCCCTCCATTTCATATTGATAGTTACGTTTGCCTCTTTTGGCGTTTTCTTTGTTTGTTACTCCCTCCATTTCCGAAAGAGGGTTACGTTTGCCATATTTGGCGTTCCCTTTTAATGGTTACGTTTCAATTAATTCCTAGATTAAAATAATTATGTTTTTATACATTCCCTTCATACCTACATATTTTCCATGCTACTATTCCCATTTATTAAAATATTTGCATACTCCCATTGCAACTATTTCTATCTACAAAAATATTTACACTCCCAATAAAAAAAATTCCTATTTTCAAATTCAGTTAATTTTAAAATTGTTTTACACTATCTTATTTTCCTTAATAATCGTATTAATCATCTAACGTAACCTTCTTTGGAGAATAGGGAGAGTACATGTCAAAACTTTCCCAAAATAATATTACTTCTTTACAAATTTACCCTCATATATACATACTCCCAGAGCAACTATTCTCATTTTACCCTTAAAATATTCCTAAAAATCCCTCCACTTGCATTATTATGTTCATTGTATTCCACCCCCTTTATTGCAATTCCCCCACCATTATTAACCCCTAAAGTATTCATGGCTTAATACTTGAGATATGTGAATAGTAATCCTTACAATCCACTAAATTTTTTCCCTTAATAACCACGTAAAAACCCAAAACGTAACAATCAATATGATACGGAGGAAGTATTTTTCGTTATTTTTCTTCATCTACTGCATCTCAATATGCTCATTATTACTCCCTCCAATCCTAATGTTCTTTACGTTTTCATTGTGCACGTTTTCTAATGCAATACTTTGATTATAAATTTCTTAAGTTGTATAATAGTAAAAAAAAAATATATATATATATATATATATAACAATTGAAATTAGCAAACTACTATTTGAAATAAATCAAATAATACCCAACATGACTATATATGAGTAATTTGGAAGTTTCTTCAAACTCATAAATAGTGCCAAGATTTACATTAGGAAGAATAAAATGAAATTAAGGGAGTATTTTTTTATCTTACAAAATACAAAATATATTGTATTATACGAAGTACCTATTTGGATTTTAAAGAAAATACGAAAACAAAAAGTGAGTAAAACTTAGGAAAGCGAAGAAAAGATTAACTTATCATCTCTTATATTTACAACTTTAATTCCCCAACAAACCCTACTTAAACAATATATTGCTCAAATCAACTGAACTTCCCATAACTTTATGTAGATAGAAGTGGTTCAATTATGAAAACAAAAATGAAGGGAGAAACAATAACATGTTAAAAAGCTATGGTCTAATCTTGTACTTATTATTTATGAAATAAACATATATTTGCCTAAATAAATTAAATTGAACATGACCCTAGTTGTTACTTTTGTTACTAGACTAGACTAGACTAGACCTAATTATTGGGTGGGTCGGGTTAGGGTCAGTGCGGGTCACATCAGGGTCGTTGTGGGTCAAATCAAAGAGGGTCACATTTTATAGGGCCAAATCAGGTCACTTGTTATAGCGGGTCGATAATGGGCAGGCCAACAAACTATCAATTAAAATAAATATTGGACTAGGCCATAATTAAGTACATATGAATACAAAAATATGAATGTAATTTTTTTAACATTATCTATTTTTTTTTATGTATTAAATTGGAAAAACATTTTAGCCCTCTATTGACCCTATCCAATAAGGGCTCTGTCCTGTCCATTAAAGGCCAATCTTGGCCATATTGGCCCTGACCCTATTATCATTACCCTATCCAATAACCATGTCTATTGTTACCACTAATAAGTTTCATATAATACCACCTTCAACTTTTTGTTTTTTGTGTTTGGTATTTGTTTTTTAAAATCTCTTTTATTTAAGTGAAGGAGGAAAGACGAGTCCAAAATACCCTTTTCACTTTAATTAATTATTTATTTACAAATAATTGAAAATAGATTTAGACTTAAAAGAAAAAAAAAGTATAATAATTGATAGACCTTCACAAAATAAATAAAGATTCAACAATCGACAATTAATTGACTTACTTAGAACAAGAGTCTAGACAATTTTAGAAATACAATGTTGATAAGGTTGTTCATTGGTCTTGAATTGACCAGAACAAAGACCGGAAATTCAAAATATAAGAACCGAAAACCGAATTGGTTTTGCTAAGACGGACCAAGACTGGACCCACACGAGGCGGTTTAGACTGGTTTAAGAACTTTTCCTATATTTTAAATATTTTTATAACATTATGAAAAAAAATTTAAGGAAAATAATTGTTTAATGCCTATTTTGAACGTTTAACATAAAAATAACTCATAGTATAATATTATTTCTAGCATATTGAAGGTAAAAAATTAAACATTATAGAAGATTTATTCATAATGTTAAACAAATAAATTGGTCTATCCAAGACTGGTTTTAAGGGGTTTTGGACCAGACCAAACCAAAAACCGAGTTAAATTTCTCAACCCAAAGATCGGATCGGTTCTCTCCGGTCTGGTCCAATTGTTAGATTCAAACCGATTTTTTAACACCCTTCAACGTTATCAAACTAGAATAGACAATCAAATTTTAAAAATTTGATTATATATCCCATGTTCATTTCATATGAATATTGTGTTTTTTTTAAAAAAAAATCTTTATAAGATCAAACTTGTTAACATAGAATTTGAATAAGCATCGCATGCATAAACACTAATTCCCATTATTAAAAGTCATTTTAGATATTGACCGACACTAAGGTTTAAAAATATTGTGTAAGTGGGGTTTGTCGGGGAATTAAAAATCATAGAATAAAGACAGGTAGGTGAAAAGAAAGATATAATAAAAATAAGAAAACATTTTTTTTTTAAAAAGGAAGTGGTGCACTTAAAAAAAACGACCGCAAACAAAAAGTAATGCACCTAAAAAAAAAAAAAATAAATAAAAAAAAAACAGAGGAGTAGTATACAGTCTAAAATTTCCAATTTTAATATTTTACCATCCTCTCATCCCTTTGTACTATCTAATACAATAATTAAGAAAGTTATTTCAATATATTAACATTATTTTTCAATTTAAAAGAAATAATCCATGACATATGGGATACCAAAGAGTTTAGTATCTAACATTGGACCACTAATTCTCACATTGAAACCTAAATCCCTTAAAATGGATGGCTTGTTCAGGAGAGATTATAACAAACGGCAAATAAGCTATGTTCCTTAAGATCCTTTGTGAGCCTAAAAGGCTAGAACAAGATAAGTTAAGAAGACTCATATTGGACCTCCAAGCCTTCCAGAGAAAAGGAAAAGTGGGCATACTTTAACAAACTTTTAGCAAAAAAAGATCAGGCCTCTAATAGTATATAATAGCACCAAATTCCAAGTAAACAGCTAAATGCAGGCTGCAGCCAGAAAATGACCATAACAAGCTCTATGTCACTTCTTAAGTCTGCTAATGAAACAATAAGAAGTCACATCTTGTATGCATTGATAGAGTCCCTGAAGGATAAAAGGGTTTAAGAAATGTTGCCACAAGAGAAACCAAGAGTAACAATGTGCTATCTACCTCAATAACGCTTTCCTTCTTAGTTCCCTTTAAATCTCATATGTTCTTCTTTTACACTGTGACTACTAAATCCATTCCTTCATATCTAATGCCTTCTATCCATCTTACAGGTATTGTTAAAGCCTCTTAAACATTATATATCTGTTATTTCTTACAGATGCTCAATAATGTTTATCCTTTTCTACAGTAAAGTATGAACAGCACATCTCAAACCAGATGGATTTCTTTTCAATATCCCTACCCACGATGCCCTCTTACTTCCATTTCTGTATCTGCTTCAGTCAATGCTCCCACATATATGGATTTTTTTTTGTGTTTTCTAACAATTAATATAATTATCCTCCACCAAGAAAGGTAGTCCAGTATATCCCACAAAATCATCATTACCAAAACTGCGAGAATTGAATTTCCACTTCCAGTTCCGTATAGAGTATTCAAATTTTCTAAAGCTCATCTGAACAAAGATCTTTCACACTCTCTTTGCCTATCTCATGCAAATCATCCGAGACACTGCAATCTAAAATACTCCCTCCGTCCCATAATATAATTCCTGTTTTCCTATTTTGGAGACCCAAAATGTTGTTCTTGTTTCTATTTTGTGGATAGTATGTGAAGACCATTATACCCTCATTTTTTTAACTTTATTCATTGTACTTCCTAAATTACTCTTGAATTTTCCACTTTCTCTCTCTAACTTTTGTCAAAAATTGTACTTTTCACCTTTTTTAGGTACTTCATTCACTTTCTCCTCTTTAACTTTCATCTATAATTGTACTTTTCACCTTTTTTTTATGTACTTCATCCACTTTTGCCTCCCATTTCTTAAATACCGTGAAAAAATACAAACAAGAACCATATATTGGGACGGAGGGAGTAGCAATTACCAAACAACAAAGACTTGGAATTCAGAAATGACTCTTCATTGAATTTAGTAATTAAGGACAATTGGATATTAACTATCTGCTTCTTTAGCATACTCATTGACAGCGTCACAGCGTCAAGAGGGGGAGGGGAGAAAGCTGCCTATATCTCCAAAACCTTGATCCAACAAAAGTACTAAGATATGCCCCTGGCTCAGAGCCTCATCGTAAGTTATAACACCAAGTAGCCCTTTCTTTTCTCATCCCATTTACCAAATTGTTCATAGGGTATGTTCTATGTATTTAGACCTATTCTACAACATTTAGCACCTAAGCACATCAGCTATAGGGGTACAAACAAACTAATACACTAGCGAACTACTTGCAAAAAGTTCAGTCAAAACTCGTTATTTAAGTAAATAAACAAGCTCAGACATATTTTTTTAAATCATTACAAATAAGCCAAGCACGAACAACATCATGTTCAACTCATTAATATTCGTCAATAACTTGCTTAAGTTTGTTTGTAAGCTTGTTCATGTTCCGTAAAACTAAGTTTATAGCTTGTTCTAGCTCGAAAAAATATCTTACATTTTAAAATTACTTCAGTATTTATGCATATCTTTTAAAAATATAAATTTTCGTTACACATGAAAATTTGGCAAATTTTTTGTATATAGAAACATTGAAATACATGTGGTTATTAGACATTCCAAAATAAATTTTTAAAGGTACTTAAACCTAATTAATTTAATCAAACTTAATATGCTCAAGCTCAAACTTAAATGCAAACGAGCATGTTCATGAACAATGTTTGAACAAACCAAATTATAAAAAGTCGAGCTTGAGCTATCATTCCAAATCTCATTCAATCTTGACTAAGCTCGAAAACTAATAATCTTCATCAAGTTTAGCTCGAACAAACTAAAATCAACTCAACTTGACTCGTATCTAGTTGTAACCTGCATGCTATATGCCTATATAATCAATCCCTTTCAGTATCACCCTTCGTGGTGGCAAAAAATTTCTATAAAATCATTCACTGAGATAGAGACATTTCAAGAAAGAGACCAATCTATGACGTAACAATCATGTCAAAATTCTACCTGTTTGACCGCTTTCTCAAGATTCTCTTTTAAAGCCTCCCAAAAATTTTCACAAAAAATTGATTAAGCATCATTCCAATTTTGATCAAATAAAAAATAATTTAGATACAAATTACACGATGCTATTAATAAAGTGATATAGTTGCCTCTTCCCTCTTCGGCAACTCATTCAAACTTACCCTAACTATAATCCCTTTGATCTTTCCATTATGATATAAGTACATGACTAATCAGATGCGTGATGTTAAACCATTCAAGTGAGAAAGCATCAACCAACTTTAGTGACTCCCTGATATGATACTAAATATTCTGCCTCTTTGAAGAAACTCTCAAATCTTTTTACATTTCAACTCCATAAATGTATGATATCATTAGAAACTACTTATACTAGAACTGTTATTACACATGGAAACCATTTCTCATTTTTTCATGTTGATGAGATCAACTATCTTAAAAGTCTGCTTATCAAAACTCAAAAGTGGTAGTTTATGTCTCAAAAGAACAACAAACTAGATGGAAAATGGTCATATATTCAAACAAATAAGTCCAAGATTCTGTTAACATAAATACCTATCGAGTATACACCTAAGTTTCTTGATCAACGCATATCAGTGTATCACCCATCCGTCATAGGTGGGTAACATTATCTTCAACATAATCATTGTACATTAATTCTTTTGATAATCTAAAAGTTATATTAAATGCGTCAACCAAAACTATGACATAGATAGATCTAGCTTCAACAAATTTTTTAATCATATAATTTGACCATCTAAAAAATTAAATTATATGGAGAAGGGGCTAGTTATACCTGATGAAAACGAGATTGCTGATCATTTGAATCAGTATATCTTTTTCGCAGTCTTGCTTCCCGTACCATAAGTGCTATTGACCAGAAATCCTTGTGACTACTTTCCTTCCATCTCGAGCTTCCTGATATAACTCCTATGGACGGATGACAAGGGTTTTTTGCAACTTTGATCATCCAGCCCAGCGTTCCTCCAAACATGTCACGTTTCCTCTTGTGAGAAGTATTATCTTCATCAATGACATCTTCCTTCGCTTTTCCAATAAACTCCTTATTATTACATGATCCATCCCCATCATCAACAGCAAGCTTAACCACAACGTTATGCACTTCGGTTCCCTCTTCAGCATTTGGCAAATGCAAAGTTTCCTTCGCAGTGACTTTAACATTCTTGCAAATCTTATCATATCCAATGCCATTATTATCCATAGTAAACTCATTCCCATCTGTTGAAAAATTCCTTAACCTTTTCTCCAATTCTAATGACAATAACCCTAAACTACCTCCACACTCATAACTCCCATTTGCTGAAACCTTTTCTCTAGTAATTCTATTTAACCATTGGTCCAATTCATCCAAATACTTGTAATAAATCAACTTAAGGGATCCACACATTGTACATTCAAACCCAAACTTTTCAGCAATTAAGCCCCACAAATTATCCTCCGAAACCGAATGATAACCGCCTCTATCTCTCACTAAACAGAACAGCTTGAATAAATCCACAGTTCGACCGTCCCCCAACAATGCCGGAATCGGCCTACTCCCATTGGCATACACACCCCTTGACAAAACCATTAGAACTTGATCAAATAAACTGCGCAAATTGTCATCACAATCACCCCATTTAACATCATCATCACTCTTAGATAACAAACACCCATTAATCAGCTCACTACTCTCACTATTCTCAGCGCAATTCACCTCAACCCGGTGATCGAAAATCGACCATTCGGCCATGAATTTCCCCTCTTTTCCTATCTCTATTCCTCCCAAATCAATTAAGCCTATAACAAATGCTGAAATGGGAATTGAACAGAGCAAAAAGATTTGATCTTTACTAAAAAAACTCCATCAAAATCACTCTGTTTCTCTAATTTTAGGTTCAATGACTGATAACAGAGCAAACCCACAACATTTTTAATCAAATTAATTGAAATGGGCATCAAAGATTATAGCTTTTTAAGTCAATTGATTACCTCAATGTATTCTTCGGACATGCAAACAAACACCCATTTCTTCTGTTCCCAGTTGAGTCCACCTGAACTAAATTGAGCGCTGGAAATGTTAAAAATAAAAATAAAAATAAAAAGGAAAAAAAAAAAGTTTATGAGAAAAATGAAAAGAATAGGAAGGTGGGCGTCTGAGTTTTAGGAAGCTAAGATTAGAACAAATGGGGGATTTGGAAATGTATGAAAGCAATCATCAAGAAATTAGCTGGAAATGAAATTTTAATTAAAGGAGAAAATAGAATAATTAAGGAGAAAAATGAATATATAGAATTTGTAGTTTGTTTTGGGTCAATATGAATATAGATGATGGTGCGAATTAAGGGTTCAAAGGGAATTTTTTAGGAGAGACAAGATGGGCTTGAAAAAAACCCTAAATAATTTTGATTTTCGAACTTTGAGAAATTTGGTTTTGTGTTTTATAAAGACAAAGAGAGATGGAGTATAAGATATTTTTGGGATCGTGGATTATTATATGGAATTATGTTTTTGACTATGAGGATTTGGTGGGATGAATGAAATAACAAAAATTATCAACATTAATTTTAAGATTGGATCAATTTTATAATTGTTTTAAAGTTTGATAAACTCGTAATAATCCGGATTAAGCAAACCTTGTATAAAATAGATCAGATCGGATAATATAAATACACTATAATGATGGTTGAAGGCTGCCCTAGTTTATTACCTTGTTGGACAATATATATAAATCAAATGGTAAAATTGTAAATAAACAACAAAAATGTCATATCAACTCGGCATTTTTGTATCAATAAGTGCGAGCCCATATAAAATGAAACTATGTTGATTTGTTTACATTTCTGCCATTTGATTTGCATTTTTTGTTTTATCAAGCTGATAAATTTATATTTTTCACTAATTTTAGTCATCTCAAGCCTTTAAATATCACCTCTTAACAATGCTTAATTTTGTGTGAATTGGCATGAGAAATATTCTTCGTATAAGTTATGGAGGTAATTATGCTATTTTAGGATGATATTGGTCAGTATGGTTAGACTGAATCTATTGTATGTGATTTTTTCAAGGCTTTCGAACTTAAGCCGCTTATGTTGAAGTTAACCCCAAGTTATTGTCGACTTGCTTTAAAGCAAAATATTTGAGAATATTTTTCTTAATACAGAGTGTTTAGTTGAGAAATGTTAGGGACAACACAAAATAAAGGCTTGAATAGTCTGAGCCTCTGATGGTAGTGTTCGCTTGATATGGAGTTAGAAAGTAGAGTTCGACACCAAAAGGCTAAATTCGAAGGGAAAAAACTTTATAGAAAATCAATTTCAAAATGTAATCATCAATTAACTATTTTCTAGCACCGATATAATCATGTAAATGAAATTTGATCTTAAATCTTGGGTTTCATCTTCCAAGACTCTACCCACCGAAAATAGTTGACCGCTAGCCAAGCCCATAGAATTTGTATTTGATGTTCTTATACTTCCTGCATTCTTTTAATATTGTAGCATGAAGAAGAATTACGCTTCCTAAAATACAATTTAAACCTTATATATTTTTCATTACATAGATGTAGTAACTATAAAAGTTGATAGTGTAAATTTTTTATCTATAAGAATCTGATAAGACCACATGATATACAAAATTGAAATTTGTGGCTAGAGCAAAGTGTGTAAATAGTGTCAAAATTATAAACATTACAAAAATAAAATAGCAGAGAAAATACATATGAAAGTGATTAATATGGATTTGAATCTCATAGATCATTGGAATAGGATGGTAAAACTCCTACAATGTGTAACTATAGGCTAATAGGCCAAGTTTTTCTATAAAGAAAAAAGAAAGAGTTAAATAAGCATAAATGTATAAATTTGACCAATTTCATGCTTTATTAGTGATTTTTTATTTTTTTTTTCCTAATGCGGTGAAGTATAAAACGATGTCAAACATATAGGCCTAATTATCTAATTGATGTGACACTTATAAAAAGAGAGAACGTTAGAAGACCCTCCTCACTGTGGTATTGTATAGAGAACACTTAAAGACGGATCTAAAAATTTAAATTGGACCAAACCGGATTTTTTTAAGCATATTCATAAGTTAACTTCTAGATTTCTATGACAAAGAAAAGATTATAAAAGGCAGTATACATGTATAACTTCTAAGCCCAAAAAAAAAATAAAAAAAAAATAAAAAGGATATATATTAAAGAAAAAGAAAAAGGCTGAACATTGAGCAAAAAATTGTATAGCAAGATTTTATTCATTTATTTATTTATTTAAAAAAAAAGGAAACTTAAGAAAAAAAAAATAGGAAAATTGTGGGTTCATTTTTGTAATAATATTAATTAATCTTCAATGGAACAATACAATTTCGTGCATTTCGATTTAAAAAAAATGTAAAAAAATAAAATAAAAATAAAGGTAATTAAATTTGAGGGTTGTTAAATATCGTCCTCAAATTTCCGACTAACGCCCGCAAATGAAATTTATTTTACAAATTTACCCTTAAATAAAATAAAACAATTCTCACTCCCTCACTCCCAAAACCCTCTTCTCACCACCACCACCTTATTCTTTTACCACCCACCACTACCACCACCTCCTCTTTGAACCACCCACACCAACTCCTCTTTTAACCACCCACCACCGCCTCCTTTTTTAACCACATACCACCACGCCCTTTAACCACCCACCACTACTACCACCACACATCCCACCTACCACCACGTCCCACCCTCCACCACATACAAGGGAAGACGTGAAAATGATGAGGAAGGACAAGGGAAAGGTTGTCGTCGAAGGAGTCGCCGAAGACAAGGTGAGTATATTTTTTTTTAATTTTTTTCTGGAATTGGCGGAAATGCCCAAAATTTTCGCAAATTCTGGGCCGAAACGCCTAGAATTTTTGTTCACCCATACGGTTATACAAAAATTCTAGGCGTTTCACCCTAGATCCGTTGAAAAAATTGGGCGTTTCTGCCTTATATTCGTATGATGTTGCTGTTGTTTATAATTCGAAAAAAAAAAATTCGTATGCTGATGTTGTTGTTTATAATTGTTGTTGTTGTTTATAATTGCTGTTGTTGTTGTTTATAATTGATGATGTTGTTTATAATTGTTGTTGTTGTTGTTTATAATAGATCTAATACCTTTCAATATTAGTCATAGAATTATAGAAGGGGAAACTGATTTTATAATATTTTTATAACAAGGCTACGTACGTCATTTTAGGTTATTTTGCGGGCGTTAGTTAGAGATTCGAGGGCGACGTTTAGCGTTCCACTTAAATTTCACTCAACAACACTAGAGTGTGCTGAAGCTCTGGCGGTTAGATATGCCCTGCAGCTTGCAAATAGGCTCGATTATGCCAGAATTTTATTAGAATCTGACGCGTAGAATGTGGTTCAAGCACCGAATGTGGACGATGTTGATGTTTCTCCAACCCATTTTATATTTGATGATATTAGAAAAGATAGATTGCCCTTCGATGAATGTACTTTTGCTCATGTAAATCGCAAGCTTAATACGGTGGCTCATCTTGTAGCTAGATGTGATACCGGTGACAAAGTTGAGTATGTGCGAGTGAGTTCCTTTCCTCAAAGTATCACAACTTTGACGGAATCAGACCTTCTTTAATAAAATGGGCACTTATCTTTGTTTCAAAAAAATTTCAATTTTGTTGCTATATTAAGGTTAATGTTTTTTGTATTAAAAAAAATTAAAAAAAAAAAAAAAAAAAACAGAAATTATTGTTCTTGATAAATTGGATGTATTCCGAAGCATGGGTTCACTTTAGTTATTCATAACTTTTGAGGATAATATTTTTAGAACAAGTCAATTTACAAAAATCATACTAATTAGAATGCATCATAATGATACTTATGACATTGATGAGAATGCCACCAGCCATTATTATTTCTAGGTCAATCATTATCATCAATGAATGAGGACTTTATTTTAATGCCACATAGCCAAATATTCATTACTCTATGTATCAATCACAATAATCCCCTTACATAAATTAGATAACTTATAAATTTGGATTTGAATCGTGTATTTAATCGAACCCAGGTCTCTCACATGAAATTTGAGAAACTTGGCCATCTGAGCCAAGCCTCCTTCTCATTTCGACCAATTAGTTAAATTGTCATAGGCCTCATAGCTAACAATTGTCATCCTACAAAAAAAAAAAAAAAAAAAAAAAAAAAAAAAAAAAAAAAAAACTCAATAGTACTGTAGGAGTGTAGTTTGAATTCGATTTTGTTACTTAGTATTCATCATGAAATCATGGTTAATAAGGTTAATCAAGGTATTCTTTATAAGTTCATTACTCCCTCTGTCCCTATTTTTTTTGTCTCATTTGGCTGTGCACGGTCTCCAAAATACGTCATAAAATGTCTACATCTTTATTTCTGTACACATAAAAATTATAAAAACGTGATATTAATAAAATATACAATAAAACAAATCTAACAAGACCACTCATGACTATTTCATCTTTTATAGATTAACGGTAATTTACAGTCAAAATTTTTAAAGTTTGACCCAAAAAATGGTAATAGGACAAAAATAAAAGGACGAAAAGAGTATAAATCGATTCATTGATGGAAATATATGTAATTTCAAAGGAGAAGATGATATATCTTTGGAAGCAAACCCAAACCAATTTAAGTACATCGTAGTTCTACTTTTGAATAAATTAATTGATACTCCGTACAATTTTATATGGTTTTTCTTTTTTTTCTTTTTTTTTTTTTTGAAAAATACAATTTTATATGGTATTTGTTGGCTATGAAATTGAATTAATATGGGAAAATTTAGAAAAGAAAACGTGACAATTTGAGACGTGGAGAGTATATGTTTATTGACAAAAAAGACGTTTGTTGACAAATGTGACAATGCATCAGACACTCTTGTTGCCAAATGATCACCCAAATCAGGCATAGATTCTGTACTCCATAAATAACCAAGAATCCAATCTAATAAAAATAAGAAATATATTCACATTATGCACGCAAATTCAGCAAAATCAATCAAAAGAAGCACACGGCAGAAAAAGCCAATCTTCAGGTAAGAAAGACTGTAAGAACAGGTTATAAAAATAATTAAAAAAAAAAAAAAAAATCCTAAAACTCTGTTCAATGGACCTATACACGTATGTAAAAAATGACATAGGAAAACGAACATAACGGGAACCAAAAGAACCTGCTTATTCCCGCCAGTATTTCCAGTATAAAAGTAGCATACAGTACAATGCAATCGGTAATGCCGAATGCCCGAATTTAATCCCCCAACTGCATTGTACTGCTTGCTACTGAATGTTAAACCTTTTCCTACTACCATGTTTTGTCACTGAAATGATCGAAGCTCCAACGATTCACGAATCAATAGCAAGGCCAGCACCGAGGAGCTATAATGGAAAATCTAACCTAGAAGACCCACTCCCTCCCCCAACACTCTTTTTGTTTTTGTTTTTTCTTTCCCTTTTTACCTTCTCTGTTTATAATTCTACTAGTTTGACAAACGCCTAGAAATATGATCATCACTCTCATGACATTGAATTATCTAATTACAATCACCCATGTCAGGTGGAAGCTAACTTGCAATTGCGACACAAAACAGATGATTCTACTGACAAGGCCTCGACAACAAAAAAGAAAGTTAAACACTCGAGCTTGCATCAAGGCTAAATATTAAAATCTTCATCAAACACCATTTCCTGCATCATAAGTAAGAGAATTGTAAGATGAAATAGGAACTAAAGGTAGATCAATCTAGTCTATTATTAATCTGAAGGGAATGCAGTAACAGACCTTATCACACACTGGGCAAGTTTCACTTCTTTCCATCCATTCGAGAATGCAGCAAAGATGAAAATGATGCTCGCATTTAGTAAGCATCTTTGGATTCTCTTCTGTGTACTCTGCAAACAAAACCAGCAACAGGAATGTTGGTGACATTTTAAACAAAACCTGATACATTAACAAGATCAGAGATAGCACAAGCTTAAAATGCTACAGATAGAAAGAAATGAAAGTCAACACTCAACAAAAAGGCTGATATCATCATTTGTTGACTTTGAATTTTTAATACTCCCAACATTCTACGTATAATGAGCTTCACACTCCATTATGATATGTCCCCCAACTGATTTCACACTTCCCTTCAGCTTGAATCTAATGCATTACAGCAGTTTAGATATTACATTTCCCTCCCCCTCCCTCTCTCTTTCAACTTTTCATTCTTCACGTAACTACTACTCTTAAGTCTTAACTCTGCTTTCAGCCCATACATAAAATCATTACAAGACAGGAAGTAAAAATGAAAGAGCTACATGCAATTGTTACCTTCAAGGCATATAGGACAATCTTCTTCTTCTATGATTGTAAGATTCTGTTCGATCGGCTTCTTAAGATCATCTTCAGAGTCCTCAGATAAGGTAAGTTCCATGACAGATTTTGTTTTCTCGTCTATTTCTTTCTTCTCTTGATTTTCTGAAGAATCAGCATTGTTCTGTCCTTCCTCAGTACCAGAATTTGCTATTTCACTTGTTGTGTCGTTCTTGGTAAGATGATTCTCTCTACCATGTGGTGTTCGAGGACGTCCTAAATCAACATCATAAGGAATAGGAGCAGGAGGTGGAGTATATGTATCTGGACTTGATGTGTCTAAATTGGTATCAACCAGCAGTCCTCCTGCCAGTCCGGCAGGTATTCCACGGTTAGCTGACAAGGGCTCACGCTCCTCAGACGTCCTGGGGCACTGAAGAAAGTCGAAATTGTTGAAACAAAATTTCAGAGGTTACTACATTATATTGATATAGGTAAAGATTATGCAACCTGCACATATTGCTCCAGACGTCAAAATTGCAATAGTATTTGAACATTTTAATGACTCTCTGAAAGAGAAAATCTGACATGACCAAGATAACAAATAGGAATGCTGAACTTTAAACCAATATATATTCTTCAGGAACCTTTAAAGTGTAATTTGTAGAGGTGGTGAGAGTGATTGTCTATATTTAATATATCAGGGTTATCGAGTAATTGTTCCTATTCATATTGTCAATACAAAAGTACTATATAGGCCATGGACTTGACTGTTGCTGGGCTTGTCAAATAATTACATACACTAGCAATAAATTAACACCATGAATTGCAGATATACCATCTTACTTTCTTCTTTCCAAAGCAAATAAGTATATCACCTAGAGCTACAGAAGGTCATAATGCTCAAAACATTCCACAACATCGATCCAAGTAATGATAGTACATATGGCTGGATGGGGGCATATTAGAAGAACTTAAGACAGTTTGGGACTCATCTGACAGCAAGAATATCCCACAAATTTAGTTTACAAAAGGCTTCCACTGTAACCATTTGGATTTGTATTTTTTCTCTAAAAGAATGTAAAAAAAATACAGGACAAGGGCACGACAACTACAGAGACTACTAATTAGGCCTTAAGTCACAAAGTTTACAGTTTAACCACGATAGTGACCAACTAAGCACAAACTTAAAATGTAACACCTGTTTACCACACCCCCCCCCCAAAAAAAAAAAAAAAAAAAAAAAAAAGTTTAAAGAAATTAACTGCACAAGACAGTGCCCTCTCAATCATCAGCTGGTGCTAATTCATGCATCAGAGGTTCATTTAGTCATCAGTCTGCTGAACCTATCCGTCAACAACTTCGTAACAAACTAATAATTGGATGTTTTATGGAACGTGAACGTGATTTTCCCAGAGTTTCAATAATCTTCTAAAACTTGTGAGTTCAAATGTCACACAATTCCACCCAAAAAGAAATTTAACTCTGAATCTTAAACACAAACTATATTGTATATTGCCAGCAAAATTTTAACCTAGTTACTTGCACAAATTCTAAAGGAGCTGTAAAGTGCACTGTGTTTATTTAAAACAAATACAAAATTAAGATACAATGAACTAGTACAGGCAGAATTACTGTCTACAATACGTACTCCAACAGTCACACCCTATGACATTTCCATCTTATTGAACTACAGCATAGCATAAAATACTCTAAACAAAAGATGACAACATTGTTAAAGTTATGCTGATGCATCAGGCTTGAAATTGCATCATTACCTCATTCTGATTTCCTCCCTAGACGATGACAAAATTAGATAGGAAACCTATATTATGAATTGGAACTGCCAGTTTTAACTTTTTAATGAAAAAAACAATGGTCCAATAATTTTATAGGGAAGTTGTATTCAGAATGAAATTTCTTACATAATAATAAGTCGGGGTCCTAACTGGTTCAGATCTTCTAGACGAAAAGCAGCAACAGCAACAACCTCCCATTCTCTCGCTTATACTTTATTATCCGCTTAAAATTATATACACCTGGAGCATCTCTAGTTGTCTCCCTGCACAAAAGGATACATTTTTCAAGCACAAATGTAAATAATGCATTAAGAAAGAATAACAGCAGCATCCCAGAGCAATATCCGTCACAGGCTAGATCCAAAGAGGTTTAGATGTATATAATCTTACTCCCACACTACATTGCGTGAGGCAAAGAAGAAGGGGGCAGCACATAAACAAATTAAGCTTCATCAAGACTCAGCAGCAGAAGACATTCATCATAGTATGCACATCCAAAAAGATCAGATCTATAAACCCTACAAATCTCAAAATCCATGATATAAAGCTCAGAACAGATGCCAGGTTACTTTGACATTTTAAGGCTATAAAGCTACTCAAGAATCAATATTTTTAATTTTTTTTCTTTATTTAAAAACATATTTTGATTTGACAGAAAATCATTGAAAACCTTTAAAAAATACAATCCTATGTCATACCTCGTCCATATTTCCTTCAAACTAGCACTATAAATCTTCATTAATCCTTTTATTATAGGAGGATTTGACTTTTCTTTGCTAAAATATAATGTATAGTCTGTTATGCCTGCTGTCTAAGAAACAAGTAGCTACAACATGTAGCTGAAGAGTTGCTTGACAAGATAATGCTAATGTCACGTGAACAGAAACGATTCCATAAAGAGCAATGATTCCTCTGGAAGAATCTCATATATAATGTTGGTGGTATCAATGGTTCCCTTCCATATTCTATCTGAAAATTAGAGGAAGAATAATTTGAGGAATCTGGAACACATAATCAAATTGATCATGGTAGGACCAACCAGGAGTTATCATGTTTTCGAAGGCCCATCTATAGATTTATGAATCAAGGCTATGCGCTGCTAAGAGCTCCATTACCAAAGTGATTAACACAACGACATACTGGTAAGCCATGTACAGTGCTAAATGGAAGAGCCAGTGAGCCAGAGGAGAACCAATACACAGTCAAAAGATCACACTAGCTCCTAGGAGCACCCCATCATGGAGATGAGGCATGTCATTACCCCCTCAAACATGCAAATATTCCTTACTTTCACTTTCTTATTATATCTCTTAAGTACTTTTAAATTTTTATTTTTTTGAAAGGAACCCTGAGTACTTAATAAGGCTAAATATATTCACATACAACTCAAAAATTTACTTCACCATCATAGTCAAACATGGCTAATATTTTGATACAGCTATTAACTTATGTTACTTCGTTTCTTTATTCCACCTAAAACATGGGTTTGCCTCATAGATGAGTCATTTTAGACTAAAGCCATGCAAACTTATCAGGAAATGGCCTTGCCAGACACTCAACACTTCTAACCAAGAGTGAGTATAGCCAGTGACAACTCTATCGAGAATCTTGCTCAATTCACTTTTTTTCCATATCCATTACAATTGAAGTCATTTTAATAGTTTACAAGTTACAAACAACAACCGAATCAACAACTACAGTAATAATCAAATTGATTGTGTCTGTGCCCTCATTCCTCAACCTTAACACGCCAGGACAACAAGGGTTTGTCAGTCATCATTGCGAGCCTTTAGCTTTATCGAAACTAAAAACAACATTTGAAAACCGTGTATGATAATTTATAAGTTCATGATACAACTTGATTGTATCATTAAACTTTCAAGTCTCAAAACCAAACACGAAAAACTCGTAGCGATACTGAAGATTCCCTAATCCGAAGACGCTATTACTCAATCAAACAATTGTACCAATTACTCAAACCTAAGCTTATTAATTTTAATCATTGAACAAAGAACAAAAATCATACACAACAAACTTATACATCAGCAAAAACAGAAACTTAAATTATTAACAATAATAGCACCATATAATAATTAAAAATTCAGACTAGTCAATCCTCATCTGAAAAAATTCGGACAAATTTAGAAATTTCTTGCTAAAAAACAATCAAGTCAGCAAAACCTTATCTCCTCAAACCAAAATTACATCAAAATCATCAACAAAACACCGCCAATCAAATCAGATAAACCAAATCAAAACCTAAAAAGAAAAGAAAACACAGGTATAAACCAAAACAAAAATCTGCTACAACCTGCAAATTCAATCAAGAAACACGCTAATAAAAACACAAAAAAAAAAAATCAACAAATTAAACATAAAAATCAAGAAAAAAATAGTGATTAAATTACCTGATAAATTGACAACTCGTCGGAAAATCGAGGTGAAGTATAATAGATGAGATAGAAAGCGAGTGAAAATATCGGCGGTATCGTTAGAGCTGACGCTTTAGCTTTGCTTCCCTCTCTTGTTTTTTTGTTATTATTGAGAGGAGAGAGAAAGAAAATAGAATTTTGTTCAGCGATAAATATAAAATTGCGCCAGTTTAGAAACTACGTGGAATTTATTTTATTTTATTTTTTTTTATTATTTTTGACTTAGCACTTTTAATGGGTTGGAATGGACACTTGTATTCACGCAATTTTGACTATTTTATTTTCCAAATATTTAGCCAATTTAGGTGAACTTTGATTTTTATTTTCATTTTATTGCATTTAATATACAACTAGTGTGTGACCTGAGCTTCACTGCGGGTGATACTTTTAATAATTTCATTTTTATATTAGATGTTTGAAAAGTCTGGTTAATTTTTATATTGTGGGTAAATCAGAATACAATGACAAAAATAACTCATTTTGGATTTATTTTGTTTTTATTCTACATTTTAATACTTGTATTTATATATAAATGTGAAATAATAGAACATGATTTATTTTTAGCTAAGATGGTAAAACATGTTGTTATCATTCAATGAGGTTTTGGGTTCGAACCTCTTTGTATGCATTTTTAATTCATTGAATGATGTTGTGGCATGATGTTAAGTCGTTGAGGGATGCATTTTTTAATTCATTGAATGATGTTGTGGCATGATGTTAAAGGTCGTTGAATGTTTGATGTGGCGCAGTATTTGTGTGAGAAAGGATACACGTGGCACATAAATAAATTTAGAAACGCTTTTTAATATATAGTATAGATTTTTTATAATCGTATATTATAATTATAAGTACATTTTTGGTGTATCACCTAATTGTGCGAGTTGATATTTGTAGGTTCGGTAGTTGACTAGTAATGTTTTTGGGTTGGGATATGGAGAAAAACAAACGACAATGAGCTAATTGTCGAATTTTAAAGAAATTTTTTTTGGATTTTTAAGGGAAAAAAAAATGGGATGCATTTTTAAACAAGGTGGATATAATAGATAGTGTATGCTCCCTCTCCAATTTTTTATAAATAAAACGTTTTTCCTATGCTTGTATTTCATACAAAACTTTGATCAATAATATCTTTAATCATCAATAGATAAAATTATAACAATTGAATATAATTTGAAACAATTCCAACAAGTAAATACAAAACTATAATTTTTCTTATGTATGAATCACTAACAGTATTAAAAACGGATTAGGTAAATAATGCAAAAAGTCAAAACGTTTCACTTTTTAAAATACGGAAAGAGTAATGGTGTAAACTTACTCTAAAATGATTTAAAGATACAACAATCTAATCTAAATATATCATATCATATAATATATGAAATAACTAATATATAAAGTTGTACAATTAGCCAAGTTACGAGACAGCAGCATCTAACATTTTAACTTTTCAACAAGTATTGTACCAGGCTTATTTTCAATATTATTATTTTTCAATATTAATATAAATAAAATAAATTATAACTTTCAATAACTATATTGTAAATATAACTCATAAAATTCGTTTTGAAAAATATATTTCATTCCAAAATATAGTTTTTTCTTGTATATAGTTGTAGAAATAAGTCAAATTATTACAAAGTAATTAGATAAGATTAGATATAGAACAATTCAAATATGCTATTAAAGTTTAAAACCATTATCATGCATGTTGTATACTGCAATCAATCTCCACTTTAAGCAATTGTCAAAAAAAAAAAAAAAATAACAATTTGGGGAAGGAGAAAAATCAAATTTATAAGTGATGTACAAAAAATTGGGGTATTATGGTCATTTCAGCTATAAATGAGTGATAAATTTGTCATTTTATCTACTCTCTTTGTCCCTATTTTTTTTGCCCCATTTGACTTTTTACAGTCTCCCAGGCACCTCTTAAAACGCATATATCTTCATTTCCTTATACGTTAAAATTATCAAAAAATGATATTAATAAAATATGCAATGAGTCAAATCTAATAAGATCACTCATGACTATACTTTCTCTTATAGATAAACGGTAATTTACTATCAAAATTTACAAAGTTGGCGGGGCAAAAATAAAGGGATAGAAGGAGTAATAAACAAGGATAGTTTGTCATTAAATATTCATAAAGCTCATAGTCTAACCATCTACACGTGCCACATCTTCTTTGTAGATTACGAAGTACTTCCTCCGTTCTAATAATATTGCAACAACTGGATTTTTGCACTATTTATCATGCTTGTTTGACCACATATTAGGATTTATATATTAAGTAAAATATCTTCATGTGGGATCTTGTTAGATTCATCTCGTAAAATATTTACAGAATATCAACTTTTTATAATTTTTATTCTTATAGAATTATAGATATTTAACATATAAAATGTGCTTTGAGATGCGTAATTCCATCCTTATTGCAATATTAATATAACGGAGGAAGTATAAGTTTATATACTCAATTGGTGTACAATTGGGTCATGGACCCATGGCCTTCTATTATAATTTTTTGAAGATACTTAGTATGATTTTAATTCAGTTTTAAAATATAATCTATACTTATGCTAAAACTCATAAAGATCCTTATGGAACCTTCTTTAAACTTGTTAGTAGACTGAACTCTACTCCTCTTTCTTTGACATAAAGATTTTCCGTAACCACTTCTTTTATGTTGACATGGAGTTTTTATTGGCCTTGTTACCACCACTAGTCCAATACTTAAGTTATTACTTAATAGAGATAGAAAGGGCTTTTCTCGCTTGTTTAGTAAAGTCAAGTTTTTGGCCTTATCTTGCAGGTGGCGACGACGTCGAGTTGGCGGCGGAAAAGACTCGGCATTCAGGCGAGCCGCCCGGTGGTGTGGTACGTAGTGGGTTTAGTACGCTCCGCCAAAACGGCTCCGAAACAAACAAAAAGGTGCGTGCCGCACTCACGAGGGACTGCCAGTGATATACTGGAGGAAGGTGGGGATGACGTCAAGTCCGCATGGCCCTTATGGGCTGGGCCACACACGTGCTACAATGGCAATTACAATGGGAAGCAAGGCTGTAAGGCGGAGCGAATCCGGAAAGATTGCCTCAGTTCGGATTGTTCTCTGCAACTCGAGAACATGAAGTTGGAATCGCTAGTAATCGCGGATCAGCATGCCGCGGTGAATATGTACCCGGGCCCTGTACACACCGCCCGTCACACCCTGGGAATTGGTTTCGCCCGAAGCATCGGACCAATGATCACCCATGACTTCTGTGTACCACTAGTGCCACAAAGGCTTTTGGTGGTCTTATTGGCGCATACCACGGTGGGGTCTTCACCTTGACTGGCCTGTGGCCTCCATTACAAGTGTACCAAGTAGGCAATGGAGGTACTGCAATCATTGAACAAGTTGATTTTGGAGGTTCAAAGCTTGGGCTGTTTTGAGCGTTGAGTAATGCTGCTTGGATCGGATTAAATGGCGAATATGGTGGCTAAGATGATTACTGCTAGGGAGGACAAGGATGGATGCTAATAAGAGAAATCGATGAGTATTAAGCATCATTGTTATGCTAGAACACTTTCTCTCTCAATTATTCAAGTTCATAAATGAGAGATAATCCTTACCTATAGACCAAGTAGTACTTGATAGGAGCAAGTTTTATACTTTTATATGGATTTGTATCAACGTTGTTATTTTCCCTTAATCAAAGTTTAAAACAAAAGTAACAAGGTCATTATACAAAAAACACAACAATCTAAAGAGAGAAGAAAAAAATAAATAAAAATAAAAAAAATAGTGTGTTAAAGAACAAATTATCTCTGAAATTAGTTAAGATTACAAGTAATTAAATAAATCGAATGGCCCCACTTTTTTTCTTGGTTCAAATGTTATTTGTCTATGCCGTCTATCATAAAAAGAAGAGCACGGTTCACAATCATAAAAATGAAAAGTAAATAGGAAAAAGAAAACACAAATTATAGCCTGCCTACCAAGTAATTTGGAGTATGTGGAAAAAATAAGTCAAAAAAGTATCACTTAAGTAAATTATATACTGCATAATATATATTATCAACCTGAAAATCTGCAATCTCATGCCCAAATCTAGTCTAGCATTAGAAGACACAGAATCATGATTCTCAAGAACTTGAATATATAACAGAGAGAACTCAGGTTATAAATATTAACTGGGCCTTCTAGCCTACACACCAGATTACAAGGTTAGAATCCGAGTCGAGAGTGAGTTCTAGCCAGCTGCAGCAAATGAACTCTCTCCAAAACCATGGTCTTTCAGTTAGATTTGATCTAAAAGTTAGGCTAAGATTTATGTATATATATAATATAATTACATAGAGCATTTTCTAGATCAACACCTGGATATTTTCACTCCCTACTTCTGCTACTGCTCCTCAGTTTCTTGGCTGCACGAATGAATTCTGCAATCACTTGTACTTCATCAACTTGCTGTAATGTAAAAATAAAACGGTGATTAGTAACTGTGATAGTCTGTCTACTGAACAGCAGCAATAGCATTACACTAAACAAGATGAGAATCCCTAAATCAACATTAAAATGAACGTGGAATTGAGTGAAAAACCTGTGAAGCAAAGTGGCGCTGCACTATATTAACCATCTGCTCCTTCGAGCTAGAATTCATGTTCCCCTGAAGATTTGGTAATCAAAATCAAGAATATTAGGCAATTATTGTGGAAGTCTGAGTTTTAAAAAAGATTGATGAATTGTTTAGGGGGTACTTCGTATATGAAACTAACCAGGTGAAACCGGCTCAAATATCTCCACAGTGAATCACTTCCAAGCTTTGCAAAGTCCAGCCTCTGGCAAATTCAAGAACAGGAAGGCATTAGGAGTTTAGGACCACATACTTCATTACACTTTGTATTAATAAAAGAAACAATACCCTAATTATGTTCTTAAACCTTAATTTTGATATTCTTTGAGGCAAAATTTCAGGACCACGTATAATCATGTAATTTTTTATTTTTATTTTTTTTTTTTTTTTTTTTTTTTGAAACACATAATCATGTAATTTGATTTAGGACAATAACAACATTATTTCCAAAGATCTGCACGACAGGTTTTTTTCCATTGAAAATTTGAACATAGAATTTATGTAGGGCCCAAAATATCTTATTTCTCAAACCAATAACTTAGGTTAACTCGCAATTAGAAATAATACAACCCGCGAAATGAGGATTGTGGAAGAAGGAAAAAAAAAAAAAACCATGAAACAGGATGAGGCATATAAAATAAGCTTTTGTTCCCCATCTTATGTATCCAATTATTCCTACAGTGGAATTAGTTACAACCACTTAGCAAAGTAATGATATACCTACTAGTCCAAAGGTAAACACTTTCAACTCCCTACCCCAGACACAAAAGTAAGAATAAAAGAATGAAATCCAATTGAAAGAGCTATCTTGACAGCAGTCAACAAAAGAAAAATATGGACAAGCATTAAATATACCAAAGAGCGGGATCATAAAAAATTATGTTAATAACTCACTTACCCCTAAAAATACAATACAAGGTCATTTGTTATTTATGAAAATTTTGCACTTTATACCCAGAATGGCCAAACACAAAAGATTTACAATATCTTATCAGAAATAGAGCAAACACTGTGACGAACATCTCAGAGGGGTGTTTTTGGGGTCATAAAGACAAATAGGAGGTGTTACTAGGGATCGACAAGGACCCTTTTATGTAATTGGAGCTGTGATGAAAAGAAAATATACTTTTGAGTTTCTCTATCCCCAACATGATTTTAATAGAGGACTCATGCACCTTAAATCAACTCTCAACCGAGTTCTTCACACTATTGCTATTTGTTAATATGTGCTACGCTAATATAAAATGCCCACAAAGTTCGCTAAGCAGCTTACACAGTTAGAGGTATGAATGTTGGAGTGGAGTTCCTTCAAGCAATTCCAGTGGTTTGACTTTGCGGAAGCTGTTGGACCCCATGGTCTAGTATGGCGCACTCTTGGTTTGCTCACTTTGTGGAACTCCATACTAGCTGCAGCATATTACCAGCAATCAAAAAGTGGAACAAAAGCACTTTAATGCTCATGTTTACATTTAAGGAGGAAGGAAGCTGAACTTTTGCTGTAGCTTACCAAAATCATGGTCCTTTACTCCAAGATCGGAGCTGCTACTAGAGTGATCAAGCTCATCATCCTCTTCATTACCCGTAGGAGGTTCTAGCACACTCAGTGCATTCCGTTGCAGCTTCACCTCGATCCCATTCTTCAAGACCTTCAACAAATCATGACAATTCTCAATAATCACAAAAAAAGAGAAAGCAACTATGTTGCTTTTCCACACCCAGTAAGCAACCAGCAAGCAGAAAGCAAAAGGAAGCTAAATATTTCATTCATATACCATAAAATTAATAAAAGCAAAGCTTCAATGAACATTAGAAAATGCTACATAGTTGACAAGAATGACAACACTTTTTGTATCTTTTCACCGCGCTATTTTTAAAATTTTCTTTTTTAGAAGAATTTGTACAAACTGTCGGTCCAAATGACATATTAAAGTCTTCCCACTACAAAAATCATGCCATGCCAGAAAAATGATTAGCATGTTAAAAAATATATATCAATTAAAACAAAAAAAAACTATAGCAGTAGTAATCATGCTTTACTCGTAAACGACAATCGCCTAACAGCTTTTCAGCGTTATTTTGATCAGAATAACGTCACAATAATCGATCATTTTATCCTCACTAAAATCACAGTAGGGAATAAAACTCGAAGCCAGTTGATTTCAGGACGCCCCGTGCAAAATGCTATTTAATATTCAAGAATCCAACAATACCCAGGAACATTATAAGTACGGATATACCCCTCTGTATAAATTAGTACAAAAACATTAAGAAATGCATTTCCTAAAGAAAACAACTAATCACAAATAATACGAATCTTAACAAACACAAAAGAACATTGTACTATTTAGTATTTATAAAATAACTCGGGTCGGGAATTATCTAAACTCCAGCATAAACTAGAATATATTATTGAATTATTTAGTACAAAAGCAATAATAAAACTCAATCATTGAAGAAGACAAACAGTAATTACAAACAATGTATGAATCTTAACCAACACAAAAGTTAAATATACTGTATTATTTAGTATTTAATCAAACTATATCATAAACTTAAACAATGTGCATAAAACCAATTCTAAATAATAGTATTAGAATTATACAATAAAGCATAATAATAAGTAAGAAAATTTACCAGCCAATGCCAACCACCAAGACCAACAGCCTTCTTAACAACACCTTGCAAACCAACTAAAACTGATTTAGTTCTATTATTTCCAGTCACAATAACTTTTGTGTGCCTTGGTAATACTGAAAGCTCTTCATCCCCACTTTCTTCTCTAAATGGTGACATCACCCTTGATGCACATAGCTCTGATTCAATCATTTTCTTCACTTTTTTACCCAAAATTACTTTTTTGTCAACGAATTAATCCAAACCCTAAATCACCAATAATCTAACCCTAAATACCCTCTATTTCTAAATTTAGCACTAATTGGATTATATACCAATTGATCAAACAATCCCAATACACAATTAGATCCTATTTCTCGTCGAAATCGAATCGAATTAATAATTACCCTAATCACAATCCATAGCCCGATAATCTCCAAAGCTTCAAATTATATCCCAGATCAATTTTTTCTTTTTTGTCAAATTTACCCCAACTGTACAATAAGTTACCACTAATAGCATGTAAGAAACCCAGATGCTGAGAATTTCTGAAAGTCAATTATAATCCCTGAAAATGTAGAACAAATTAAATCAGATAAATTCCATTAATCATGTGAACTACATTATTGAAAAATAAATTCAAAATAAGGTATGATTATGGTCTGACCTGGATTCATAAATGACTGAAGCTCAATCTAACTAATCATTTCCAATGAGAATAAATGAACTTCTTCATCTTCCTTCAAAATCTGCATGCACTCAAAAATTAAAAACAGTATTAATAATTAATCATAGCTAACTATAAGAAGAATTTAGAAGAACAAATTCATTCATTCATAGAAACTTGAATTTTAAACTCATTGATCAGAATTTCCCAGAAAAAGAAAGCACATGAATCAAGAAGATGATTACACAAACCCAAATTCCAATAAATCAAAAGTTTTAAAAAAATGACATTACTTCAAAAAGAAAGGTTTTGAGAAACACCCATTTTTGTCAAATTCAATGCAAACATAAAAAAAATCAAAAACAAACCCAGAAATTCAAAAATCAAATAACACAAAACCCAGAAATTCAAAACCCAAAATTATACCTCATAATGTAGCAATTACAGAGAATAGAACAGAATGCAGGAGAATGAAATTTTTTTGTAACGGATCTATTATTATTAAGAAGAGGAAAAAAAATGGAGTTTTAGAGAGAGAAAATAAGAGCAGTTACTACATGAAATTTTCTCTCACTAAATCAAAATCAAAAGCAAAAACCCAGTAAAATTGAAATTGAAATAATAATAATAATGAGTGAGAAGTGAGTGAGAAAGAGAGGAGAGAGAAAGAGAAGCACGCACTAAATGCTTACCAACTGCCATGGGAACGACCCTGTAATTATCGTACGGCTTATTTGGCTTTATAACCGGCTCCACCTGTTTTTACCGGCTATTACCTGTTCACACTCTTTTAGACTTTGCTTTATTTCTCGGCTTCTCGGCTCGGCTCGGCTTGGTTTTTTTTTTTTAATTTTTTGAGCCTGTAGTTTATATTTTATTTTTAAGAATGAAAAAAAAAGGGAATTTGGCGTTTTGTCCACGGTGTCTTTTACATTGGGTGATATACTGATATTTTGGTCAATGTGAGGTACTTTGTTTCTTTATTGGATCCATTTTTTTTTAATGTAAAAATACGATTGAAGTTCTTTCTTTCTATCTTATATTCCGGATTGTGGAAAGAAGAAGCTAGATTTTGGTTTCTCTTTTTCTATCTTTTTGTTAATCCAATTGCTTCCTAGGATAGATATATTTTGTACCGTTTTGTGTCACTAGATAAAAGTTGGGACTTTATTTTATTTAATGTTTTGGCGTGGCTTAGTTGATGACTAAGTGTGGGGCCAAATACAGATTAATTACGATTATTTTATTTTATTATTAGTTTTTTTTTAAGTGTTACATTTTAACCGATATATATAATTTTATCTAATTTAATTGACATAAATATAATACAGAGTAAGAAGTAAGAGAAATAGTTGTATTAAAAAATTATAAAGAAAATATAGTGGGTTTAATAGTTTATTATGGAGTAAAATAAATGTGAAAGGAGATAAATATTTGTAATAAAAAAATACTAGTGGATTTGGATGGAGACCATAAGAAAATAAAGAAATATAAGTAACATTTAAATGTAGTTTTGTTTTTTTTTTTATTATTTTTATTTTATATATATAACATTTACAAATAAAAGTGAAGGATTTTTTTTTTTGGTGATAAAGAGGGGCAAGGAAATATAATAGTACTCCGTCTGTAGCTAAATGAGTCCTTTAATGTCAATTAGCAGAATTATTGAAAAATTGATATTTGCTTATATATTGTGACTAATTTATCCAAAATTTACAAACTGCCACCGTTAATAGTTATCTGTAACTTTAGGTTATTAATTGTGAGATATAAAAAATTTCAGAGTTGCAGATAACAATTAACAGAGGTGGTAATAAGATTTTATGTAATATATAATAGTATAAAATCAAGTCAAATTTGATATGTAAATAGTATAAAAGTCAAATTGATGCACTTATTCAAATACAGAATGAGTGGGTTTCTGAGTTGATTTTACAATTATGCAATCCTCATAATTAACTTTACATTTGATTGTTAGTCTTGACAATAACGTTAAATATTTAAGGCCTCGTGATTATTAAGTTCATTTTTTTAAAAACATGAAGCCGAATAGGAGCTACCAAGTTTAATTTACAACTACTCATATACAATTTCTATAAACCCTAATAAGTTCAAATAACTAAATCAAATGAATAGCATGTTCTAAGATCTCTAGTTGTTAATTGGTTTATTTGATCTGGCATGCTTGAGTATATGGCAGCATTAACATTTTATATTGATTATTTTAGTCACCTAGTAGTTTGACCTATTTTCAAATCCATTTGATAGCATAAAACTAATGTTTGTCTTGAAAGCAAATTACACATACTATTATAATTAATTTATTATTATTATTGTTATTATGTGTCTTTATCGATAGTGACAGATTTTGAGCAAAAAGTCAGGGAGGTCAAGATTTGATCCCCTAATATTTTGTAAAAAATAACAATACTTAAGTGCTATGCCACATCTTTTTATTTGCAATTATTAGACATCATATAATTATACGAACAACCCAAGATTATTAAAGGGGGTCGAGCCTTTGCCGGCCCAAACATAGATCCGCCCATGCTTATCGACCTATTACAGTTTAAATATGTTTCACCGAGTTGTATACTTGTATTTGATTGATATAATGCACCATTTCAAAAAGTACGAAGTATAAGCCATTAGGTGACAAAGGGTAACTTGAGAAATTATTTTTTATCCATTTTGGTTGATTTTTTTATTTTTTTTCCAACCCAATTCATTTATCAAATATACATTCCATACATTACACAATACAATTATTTTGGTAATGTAGCCAAACATATAATCTACTCTTTAAATCCTATATGTATGTAAACAAATGCAATAATTCATCAACTCTTAATTGCTAAAAATTTGCAAATTATAGATGGCTTGCTTTTTTTTTTTTTCCCCAAAAAAAAAAAAAAAAAAAAAAGTACACATAAAACGAAAAAAGAAAAGGAAAAAAGTTAATCTTCTAGTAAGGCTACTTAAAAGAAGAAAAAAGTTCTAAATAAGGAAGAAAAATGGGATAAAAATAGACTAAGAAGTCGTAAGAAGAGAGTAATGAATGAGGCGGGTCATAAATAATTGATGTGGGTTTGAAAAATGGAGCCCATTTTTTTATAATATTAAATTAGACTGATAATTGGGCACAAGGCGCCAGTGTTAGTGTACGTACGTTCACCTTACCCACGTCCGACAATGTAATCAACGGCCAAGATCTTCTCCCGCCTTTATGTTCCCAGCTACAAGTACGTCGTTATCTATCTCCCTCCTTCCTAAGGGCTTTTTCGTCTTTTCATAACTTTTACTACCGGCTCGGCTCGGCTTGGCTTGTGGTTTTTTTAATTTTGAGAAGAAAAAAAAGGAGGGAGGGAATCCCAAGAAGGACAAAAGAATGACGTACACGTGTCAGAGGACCAGCTGTCGGATCTTATCCTGGCAAATATACTTACTGTTTCAAATTTTGGGGAGGGAACTACCAAAAATTATAAACAGACGTCAAATTATTACTCAATTCCATTTTTTTTTAAAAACATTTTGAAGTTTTATGTTTGTCTGTCACTATTAAATTTTGATTACGGAGTATTAATATATCTTTAATAATAATCTAAATGTTTTATAATGTAAATATTATACCCGTTTTATATTATTTGTAACGATTTAATATAAATTGTGAGTTGAATATGTCTAATTGTTACAAATAATATGAAATTGAGGTGATATTTGATACAATATTTGAAAGATGAATTAATACTCCCTCCGTTTTTAAATACTTGCTCAATTTCTCCATGCGCGGAGTTTTAAGAGAAATTGAAACATGTACTCGTAATAAAATATGGAGGCAGTAGGGTAGGTGGAAGAATAAAAAATTGTAAAAAGTAGAAGTAGTTAAGAGAATTGGAGGTGAGAGAATATAAAATTAATAAAATATGATTTATGTTGGGTTCACTAGTTGAGAAAAATGAATTAAATATTGTAAAAAAATTTCAAATAAGGAACTAGAGCAAGAATTTAAAAACAGTCGGAAATGAAAAGTGGAGCAAGTATTTAAAAACGGAGGGTGTACAAATTTAATACTCCATCCGTATTTTATTATTTTCTCTATTTCTCAGTCTGCAGAGTTTTAGGAGAAGTGGTAAAAAGTACAGAGTATAAAATATAAAGAAAATATGATTGATGGAAGAATAAAGTATGATAGTTGGAGGAGAGAGAACATGAAATGATGATTAAATCGTACAAATAAAACATAAAAGATTATTAAAGAGTTGGGAAAAAAAAAATGATTATAGGAATGTATGAATGTTTGAAAAGTCAAAATGATGTGATTTTTTTTTTAAAAAAAAGGAAGTATAGTATTTATTTCTACAAGTATTATTATTAATGCATTGTTATTGGTTATAGTACGTATTTATTATTGGGTTAAATTTGAATTTTGATTTGGAGTCCGCTTATTATAATTTGTTTTTAAATTTTTTGAAAAATGGAGGGGCAGCTGGCGCGCACAAAAACGGGGGAGAGGAGGAATTTAGGAATGAAAGAGAGTGGGGTCCATTAAGCACATGCTCTGCACTCTGCATAACTCATCAGCTTCCTCAGTTCTATTTATTATTTCTTTCTTACTCAAACAATTTTCACACTCTTCTTTGCTTTCTCCCTCATGAGTTTTTCATGAATTTATTCAATTCTTACATCATCCGTTTTTTATTTTTTTAAATGTATTTTATCCGCTTTGTTATTCCTATGTACTTATTTATTTATTTTTTAAATTCTTTTATGTTGTGCATTTGTGCATGGAAAATTGTAGTAAGTCGATAAAGTATCATAATGTACTGTCGTATTCTCTCTATTCTTAAATGTCCCATATACAAAGTTTAAAAAATAAATATCTCTAATCCAATGTGTTAGTATTTCGTAAATATAATTCTACTTTGCTCTATCTAATTTATGGAGTATCTTTTCCTTATTAATCAATGTGTCTCATCCATTCACACAAAATTGTTTTGTGTTTAAAAAAATTCAGCAATTTTTATAGATAGATGGAGTATTGATTGTATTACGGAGTAACAACTTTGCATTAGGTCAATAGACCCATGACTTTGATTTATGAATTTTTTTTATAATTTTTTTTTTTTGGGTAATGTTGATTTATGGAGTTTGATTTGCCGTATCTTAGATATTGTAAAGAAAAACATAATATTAGGAAAAAATATTAGAAAAATAAAGATGATCGATAAGGAATACAATTTATGCTTTTACTTCTCCAAATAGTATTTCCTTTACTTTTAATTTTCATCATTTAAAAAAATGATTATTCATGTTTACACTGTTAGTAATGTTGATTTATGGAGTTTGATTTGCCGTATCTTAGATATTGTAAAGAAAAACATAATATTAGGAAAAAATATTAGAAAAATAAAGATGATCGATAAGGAATACAATTTATGCTTTTACTTCTCCAAATAGTATTTCCTTTACTTTTAATTTTCATCATTTAAAAAAATGATTATTCATGTTTACACTGTTATATTATTTATTGGGTGTTCGCTTCGTATTATTTACCTATATTAAGTATTATGTGTAATTTTAAAGTATTATTTATGAGATATAAAAAAATCAAAAATTGCACATAACAGCTAATGGAGGTAGTATGAAGTAAATGTATCGTTTGAGGAAAGATACCACCTCTATATTCTTTTATCCTACAAATTTGATTTAATATATTATAAATTAAATATTTCAAAATATAGTCTTGTGGAATTGTGTTTTAATAATTTTCTTTTTAAATTTCAACTATATAAGTTTTGTAACTTAACTCTAGATAATTTAATGCATTAAAAATTATGTCAAAGGCAAGTAGGACAACTAAAAAAAACCCAGAGAAAGTATTATGAGAAACGGAGTACGATTTTTTAGTCGATACTTGAAATTACGGGAGAGACTAGAGGGAGCCCCCCTACGGCAATCTATATACTCTCATTTGATAAAATTCAAACCCTACATCTAAATACTTCATTTTGTTGTCCAATTTGACTTTTCAGTCTCTAATACTTGTCTTAAGTCGTACTACGGTATTGATATATATTTTCATTCAATATGTGTAAAATTATGAAGAAATGATATCAATAAACTATACTATGAGACGAATTCAACAAAGTCCCCCATGCATGAATGTATTATCACTTATAGATTAACAAAAATTTATGACCAATGTTTTAAAAGTTTGACTCAAATATGCTATAGCAATGGAAGAAATTTATGACCAAAGTCTTTAAAATTTGACTCCCAGCACAATTTTAATATTTGCATTACTTTGACTTATGCACTATTCACATATTCACTATAACTTAACTTTCTTACTATTATAAAATGAGTAAATGTTATTATACTTAAAATGTATCATTAGATTAGTTACAATATCTATATTCATGATTTTTTTTATTTAATTTTTTTGCTAGTAGACAATTGAAAATAGTTATGGACATATTATCAAAATTATGTCTCGGCAAATATGCTAATTAAAGTATGCAAATATAAATAATGGAGGGAGCACTAGTATATTACATAGATGCAAAATGAAAAATCAAATTACTTTCACAATTTCACTGGTACTCTGTATGTAGTATTAGTGATTGAGTAGTATAGGTTGGTTCACATTTTCAATGCCTATGGACTATAATTTTTGTTTTTTAGTTTTACTCCTTTGAGTCCTTTCCTATTATGGATATCACTTCGTCCATCTGAACTGTCACGTTAGTTGACTTTTATGCACAATTAAAGAAGTGGGGAACTACGTTTAAAGGTTTCATTTGCAAGCTCGGATAGAAAACAAGCCGGGCTAACCTCATGGTTTTCTAACGGGTTAAATGTGGAAAAACCGAGCCCTTTTATACGGGCTTGACAAGTTGTCCATTCCCGATTTATCAAACGGGACGAGCTTACCCGTAGATTAACATGCCAAAGATTACCTCGTGCAAACCAAACGGTCCCTTAATGTTATACACTTTTCGTCCCAATATGTAGTTCCTGTTTGTGTTTTATCACGGCATTTAAGAAATGGGATAAGAAAGTGGATGGAGTACATGAAAAAAGGTGCAAAGTACAATTATAAACAAAAGTTAGAAAAGCTTAAACTCACAAACTAAACAACATTAGTACTATTTTTTCTCATAAAAAATTCTCTCTAAAGCTCTCTGACTATGTCCTCCTTCCTGAATCCCCCAAACCCCCCGGAAACCACCGATCAACAGGCCAGATCAAACAAGAAACCTAAACGGAAAATCACCCATTTGATTTTTGGGAAAAAGGCTGAATCTATGGAGAGAGCCATGGAATTAGACAACCCGGAATATCAGAATGTGGAAAACTCGGCTAATGGGGAGATTAACAAAACTAATCCCCCCCCCCCCTCCTGGCCTACACAGCAATATTCCACAGAAGACATTTTGGGATATCATTAAAGATTCCTAATTAGAAAATCGGAATGCCACTGTCGAGCAATTCGATCTGGATGATGACATGGATGTCTTTGATGATGATGAAGCGCCTACTGATGTAATTGATTGTGAAAGATGCCCTGTCATCCTGCTGACCAAGGAGGAGAAGAAAGCCATGCGCAAACCATGGAGACATACTTTAATCATTCGGATGTTTGATGGTAGCCTTGGTTATATGGGATTAATTAAACGTCTGAAAAGAAAGTGGCAACTCAAAGGGGAGATGAACCTTACTAACATTGGGAATAAGTACTTCATTGCAAGATTCAATAATGTGGATGACTATAATTCTGTGCTCACCCAGGGTCCATGGCTAATTGATGATAAATATCTCACGATTAGAAAATGGACTCCAAATTTATTCCAGAAGAAGCATCTCTCAAGGTTCTTACAGCTTGGGTGAGAATCCCCAATCTAGCTGTTGAATACTTTGACAAAGAGTTCCTACGAAAAATAGGGGCTAAGATTGGCAAGGTAATTAGAGTGGATCGCTCAACAGCTTATGCTGAAAGGGGGCAATTTACATGTTTGAGTGTTGAAATCGACTTATAAAAGCCTTTACTAGCCAAATTTTGGCTCAGAGGAAAAATTTGGAGGATACAATACGAAGGCCTAAAATTGATCTGTTACAAATGCGGTATGGTGGGGCATACGGAGGAATACTGTGCTTCAAACCATCCTCAGGAAGATATGGCCATTGACACACCAAACACTCAGTCAGCCACCACTGAGCAGAATCATATTCCAGTGGAAAAAAGACCGGAGGAATCAGATGACTTTGGATCATGGATGCTAGTCTAAAAGCCCAATCGCAAGAAAAATGATGGGAATATTCCGAACAATGATCTCCAATCTAAAGGTCAAAGTCAGCCCGCAATCCAAGCGAGTGAGAACGGGATGGGATCGAGATTTAGGGCGCTAATTCAGGAAAACAATGATGTTGAGATCGTTCAAGAACAGAATATCCTGGCTGAAAATCCTCTTAAGGAAAAAGATAAGGCAATAGGGGATAAAGAAAAGGAAACAAAATCTTCCCCTATGATTATCTTTCCAGCTACAATAAACCTAGGAGATAATTCTCAAAATCCTTTTGGAAAATCTGCCAAAAAGCCTCCCTTTGTAATTGGAAAGGAAAATCAAGTTAAAAAACTTTGGACCCCCTCCAAAAATATCAGGAAAGATTCTCAAACAATCTCTCATCACTCAACCAAGAAGTCAAACTTTCCCCTACACCCAATAACAAACCTAGAAGCTACGACAGATGAAATCATAGAAGGCCCTAACACTGATAAACAACACGACTCAAGCAGAAAGTGTGAGAAACCATCACAGGATGCAGTAGAGGATAATTCAGAAAACCAAAATATTGAAACACAATCTGTGAGCAGTGATGAACTATCACACATATCCCCCACCTTCGTTTGTGGTTCACTTACAGATCCCCCCAATGAAAATTCTATGTATAGGACAACCAATGGAAGTCCCATACATGGGCATAGCAAACCCCCTGACACATTCGATGGAGGTCAATATAGAATCTTGGATGGAACCGATTCCGGAACCAATGGAATTGGTAGTCACTCTGCAAATTCCCAATGACATTAGACGGTTAATCCGTTTGATTTCTGATGCCTACTTGAGTACTCTTTCCTCAATTCCAATCTCTATGGAAGATACATTCCCAAATTTAGCTCCTACCTCTACTCCAATATCCTGCATGATTTGGAATGTGCAGGGAGCAAGAAGCAGAGCTTTTATCTCTACCTTAAAAGAGTTGATTCGAGTCAATAATCCGAGTGTATTAGCCTTAGTTGAAACTCACATGGGTGGACAACAGGCTGAAAAGATCACTAATATCCTTAGGTTTCAAGGACATACTAGAGTTGATGCCCAAGGATTTAGTGGTGGTATCTGGATTTATTGGAATTCGGATATTGTAACAGTTGAGCCAATTATCAAGCACGGACAACACATCTCTATGGAAATCAAAAGAGTAGGAGAAATACCTTGGTACTTCTCAACAGTCTACGCCAGCCCAGACCTAACAAAACGAGCTGACTTATGGAAGGAACTAAAGGAATTTGCTGCGTCTCACAATAAGCTCTGGCTCCTAGCTGGTGATTTTAATGATACTCGTTTCTCCTGGAAAGGAGCTCGAGTTGTGCTGAAACATCAAGGAGGTCTGCTAGGTTCAATGAATAGGTGGAAGATATGGACCTCCTGGAAGTGGAATTCAGTGGCCCTTCTCATACGTGGGCTCGTGGTAATCATATTAATATAAGAGTCAGTGCTAGACTTGATCGAGCGTTATGTAATGGAGACTGGAGCCTACGGTTTGCTAATGCGGCGTCCAAGGTCCTTCCTGCAATCCAATCTGACCACTGCCCAATTTTGATATCTCCTACTGGTTTTTCCCCGACTTGTTCAATAAACAAGCCCTTTAGATTCCAGGCCGCTTGGATGACCCATGAGAAATTCAGAGCATTCATTGAAGAAAAATGGGATAAGAATGCCCCTTTAGTTACCCATCTGGAAAGAGTTGCGAGTGATCTCCAAGAATGGAATAAATCGGTCTTCCACAATATTTTTAAACAAAAGAGAAACCTTTTGGCATGAATTGCTGGTGTTCAGAAATGCCTCTCTCAGCAAAAATCGAGAGATCTAATTAAATTAGAAGCAAAATTACGTCATGAATTGGATAGTGTACTTGAACAAGAGGAACTATTGTGGTATCAAAACTCGATAGTGGAATGGATTCGTGACGGGGATAGAAACACTACTTTTTTCCACCTAAGTACTATTGCTCGAAGATGGAGGAACAAAATTTTAGCAATTGGAGACAGTGCAAATGGTGAATGGTTGCATGATAAGGAGGCTGTGAAAGAAAATGTTGTTATGTTTTTCCAGAATCTTTTTACGCGGGATGATGATTCAAACCAGGCTGAACTCCCGTCCGACTATTTCCAAGAATTTACTACTAGAGACTGGGAATTCTTGTCTCTCCCCTTCTCCAGGTGTGAAGTAGAATGCGTCGTCAAAAATATGGGTGCCTTGAAGGCCCCTGGACCAGACGGTTTCCAGGCTCTCTTCTTTCAAAAACACTGGGACATTGTGGCTGAAAATGTATATAAGGTTGCTCTTGAAGTATTGGCAGGAAAGGGCATTCCTGATAATCTGAATGATACCTTCCTAGTGCTAATCCCGAAAGTGGAGGCACCAGAACTAGCCTCGTAATTTAGGCCAATAAGCTTGTGTAATGTTGCTTATAAGATTATTACTAAAACCATTGTTAATCACATAAAACCGATGATGCCATACCTTACCTCCTGTAAACAGACTAGTTTCGTACCCGGTAGACAAATAACAGACAACATTATCATAGTCCAGGAAGTACTTCACACCATGAAGAGCAAGACTGGAAAGGTGGGTTATATGGCGATTAAAATTGATTTTGAGAAAGCTTATGATCGTCTCCGTTGGGACTTTATCCACGACACTCTGCTTGAAATCCGCTTCCCTCCTGTTATCATTGAGGTGATTATGCAATGCATCTCTACGTCCTCAATAAAGGTGCTATGGAATGGAGAACCTTCAAGGACCTTCCAACCCCAGAAGGGAATTCGTCAAGGTGATCCCTTGTCACCTTATTTGTTTGTACTGTGTATGGAACGACTAAACCACATCATCGAAGAATCCATAATCCATAACCATTGGAAACCAATTTACGCGAGTCGCAAGGGCCCAAAGCTATCCAACTTATGTTTTGCAGATGATGTCGTGCTATTTGGGGAAGCCTCTGTGGAGCAAGCCCAAATCATAAAGAGCTTCCTATCTCGTTTCTGTGATGCTTCTGGCCAGAAAATTAGTTACAGCAAGTCAAGAGTCTATTTCTCAAATAATATGAACACTGAAGATAAAAATAGCGTGTGCACAACCCTAGGGATTGAGCAAACAGATGACTTTGGCACCTATTTAGGGATGCCAACATTGACTAGCATAGTAACACGAGATACTTTTGCCTATTTATGTGAAAAAATTAACAGAAGACTCTCGGGCTGGAGGTCAAAATTTCTATCTCTTGTTGGGAGAATAACTCTAGCTAAATCAACTTTGAACACTATGAGCACATATGCAATGCAGACAACAAAGATCCCTAGAGGTGTTTGTGATGAGATTGATAAACGAACACGCAGGTTCATTTGGGGTGGTAGTGAGGAGTGTCGCAGAATTCACCTCCTTTCTTGGGAAAAACTCCAACTACCCAAGGATCAGGGAGGGCTAGGATTGCGTGACTCTAGAAATATTAACTCTACGTTTCTTACCAAGTTGGGGTGGAGAGTACTGACAGAACCGCACTCCTTATGGTCTTCCGTATTAAGAGCAAAGTACTGTAAAGGAAGATGTGATCTTGAGATGTTCAAACCAAAATCAAACATGTCGAATGTGTGGAAGGGGATAGTAGAGAATAGTGTGTACTTGCAAGAAGGTGCGAGAGTGGCTGTGTGCAATGGTGCGACCACCCTATTTTAGGATCATAAATGGGTCGGTCACCACACTTTGAGGAGTTTAGTGATAGCTGATATCCCCTCTGAGTTAGATGGAGCTAGAGTGGTTGACATGTGGGATAATATTATTAGTTGGAAGTGGGAGTTATTTGCTGATCTTCTCCCGAGCAATAGTATTCAATGCATTGAGGCCTATGCTATTCATCTAGATTCAAGCATAGGTGATCTCCTTTATTGGGGAGGCTCAGCAAAGGGTCGGTTTACCATTAAGTCTGCAATGAAGATAATTAAAAAAGAGGAAGAGGCACCAAATGATGGAATTTGGGAGCTAGCATGGAGTCTAAAAGTTCCACAAAGAATTAAGGTTTTCATGTGGCTTGTACTGCACGATCGCATTATGACAAATGCAAATAGATTCAAGCGAAACCTTACGGAGGATCCTAGGTGCATAGTTTGTAATACTCAGGATGATACGACGCTCCACCTCTTAAGGGACTGTAAAATGGCTAGAGATATCTGGAGGCAAATTGGCGGTCCAACGAGTATTAGGAGCTTCTTTGAAGGTAGCTTACAGCAATGGATGATCCGCAACATTAAACATCAAGTACGTAATGATCAATCCCCTGAAATATGGCCCATGTATTTTGCTATTGTCTGCTGGTGGATTTGGAAATGGAGAAATAACATAGTTTTTGGGAAAGCACTTGAGAATCCAACGGATGTTAAGCAATTTCTCCTAACTCGTTTTGAAGAAACCTGACGAAGTCTAGGGGATGGAGAAAACACTTACAGCAATCCAGCAGGAAGGAGAAACGAGGTCTTCATCAAATGGCTAGCCCCTCCACAGGGCTGGTTGGCCCTTAACACGGATGGAGCAGCAAAAGGGGCACCTGGGCCAGCTGGAGGAGGTGGTGTTATTAGAGATTTTACAGGAAAATTGCTATATGCATACTCTCTTAATCTCGGCTCATGCAATGCCTTCATGGCTGAGGCTCGAGCTTTGTCATACGGGCTGGATTTTATCGCAAGACTTTCCCCTCAAAAAGTGCAGATTCAATTGGACAGTAAAGCTTTAGTGCTGACCTTGAATGGTAGAAGTGATTATAGTGGCGAAAGTGTTCATATAGTCAATAGATGCAGAGAGATTATTGAAGATGTGAATTGGCAAGTGGAAGTACATCATATCTACAGAGAAGCGAATAGAGCTGCAGACTGGCTAGCTAATCAAGGTGTCAATCAGAACAGCAAGATCGAGCTGATTCAAGTCCCCCTTTTATCTCTGGGTCGTATTTTGTATGATGATGTAGTTGGTGTGGCAATGCCACGTTTAGTTCCAGCATAGTTTAATTTCTGTTTTTCTCTCGGGGTCTTTCCCCTCATTTGCATCAAAAAAAAAAAAAGACAAAAGTTAGAAAGAGGAAATGAATGAAGTACATAAAAAAGGTGAAAAGTACAATTATAGACAAAAATTAGAGAGAGAAAGTGGGAAAAAGTACAAAACAAGTGGAAAATTTATGGGTAATTTAGAAAGCATAATGAATAAAGTTAAAAAAATGAGGATATAATGATCTTTACATTCTATCCAAAAATAGAAATAGGAACAACATTTTGGTTCTCCAAAATAGGAAAACAAGAACTATAATATGAGACGGAGGGAGTAAGTTGTTTTACTTAAATTATCCTTAAAGAATGAAATTGTGATACGGAGTATGTGTTAGTGAAAAATATGCCATAGATAACTTAGGTTAATTTTGTTTATTTACGGAAAAATTAATTCTGATAAGATAAGTTCAAGAAATAAGTTTTAATCAATTATGAATATAGCTAAATAATCTTTGTTTTTATTTTAAACCTCTCTTTTCTCTCTCTAAAACCGTTGAATCCAGTATACTCGTGTGGTTTTAAAGGGGCTTCTATTGGTTAACACTAGTGGAAAGCCCCAATCTTTATTTCTCGTGTGAATTTTATTTTATTTTATTTGCTTTTGTTTGTTTTTAGGTTTTTAATAAGCCTTTCTATATAGGAGGATTTTTTTCTCTCTCGAAAGAAAGGTTTTTCTTTCTTTTTAGGAGGATCCTTTTTCGAAAGACATAATTTTTCTTCCCCTCTTTTAAGGGAGAATTTGCTTTGATAAAATTATGATGTGGCAAGCCAAAACTATATCCCTTGGAGCTAACCGTTTTGAATGCTTTAGGCTTTCATGTGTTGTGCTATGAAACTCTTTACCCAAGTACAGAATATCAACTTAGGTGGTAGAAGATGACAATATTATCCATCTGTCTTTTTTTTGTTAATACAAATCTTCTCTCTTATATAACAAAAAGTTTGGTCATCCACTGGCTTCAATCTCAGAGACGAGCCAATTATTTTATTTCAGTCTTGTAAACTCAAATTTGGTTAAACAAATTAGCCCCTCAAGTAGCAAATTGTGAGGTACTTGAAAGTTAAAACAGATTAGGGATGACTATATAGTACTCCATCCGTCTCTTATTTTTTTGCCCCTTAGCAAAATATGGGTCAAACTTTTAAAACTTTAACCATAAATTCTCGTTAATCTACAAATGATAATATATTCAAGTAGGACCTTGTTAAAATCGTTTTATGATATATATTATTAATATCAAGTTTTTATATTTTTTACACTTATAAAAATAGAGATATATACGTTTGAAGACACATCTTAGAATCCATAAAAAGTCAAATGGGGCAAAAAAATAAAATAAAAAAGAGGAAGTAATCATTATGTCGTAACAAGCCAAATTATTTTTAGAAGGCCTGGTCACTAGTCAGTATCAACTCCTTTACATCTGATGTTTATAAAAAAATATCCACTTCTGCAGTGTACTACAATAGTTTTATAAGGCCTGGTCATTGGATTCTCTTCTGCCTATTCATACTCCTAGTACGAGTACGTAGTTTTATTTATTTACTTTGCATTTTCTGCGTATAATACTTTGTGAACTGTTACAAGATCAAATAATGCAAGTTCTACAGAATTGCAGAATTTCTTTTAACTATTGATAAAAGTCACTTTCTAATTTACCAAAGTTTCAAGCCTAATATAAAGTCATGGAGAACACACGAGTTCCATTAGCAGATCATTCTAAAACATTCTAACACAACACGACATTACGAAGTTCATAGCAACACATTGTGATGTGTAGCTCTGTGGGAACCCAAGGAGTTTGTAGTCACCCCAAAGCTACAAAGTACAACAACAGCGATAGTAAATCACATGTGAATCTCAGTATAATGATTTTATGGGTAGCCACCGCGACCCGCTGACAAAGACCGCTCCCTACGCCTCCGGTATGTGTCAGGATAATCATCTGGTCTCCTTCCATAGGGAGAACGTGATCGTCCTCGCCTGTCACGAGGATAAGGATCTCTATCATAATGACCTCTATCATACCGCCGGCGAGGAGAAAAACTGCGAGACCGTCTACGACCTCGACCTGCAGGATTTTCAGATAAAGTGTACATCAATGAGCAAGTGAATCCTTCTCAACATATCTAACTAAAATTGTAGGTGGATTAAAGAGAAAGTGCTTGTAGAGCCAATCTGGAGAAGGAAAGAATTAGAGCCAAAAGGACCACAATGCAGATTTTCTAAGAAAATCAGGAATGTAAGAGACATAAAAATTTCCAACCTACCACAAAATGAAGTTTGTCAGCAGATGTTGTCTAAACCAAAATAGCAATTATGCAATTTCAAATTCCTATAAAAATCTCCAATACTGGTTTTGGAAAAAAAAAAAAAAAAAATCATCTTAACAAATTATTGCAGAAATCTACAAACAGAAAAAAAAAAAAAAAAAAGATCATAATGGTGCATGAAATACCCATTTCTTTCAAACAAACTATTTCTGATAAGATCGCATTAATTTGATGTTAACTAAATTTTGGAAAGACCATACTACTTTGACATGAAAACTTGTGCTCACTAAAATATCTATTACGAGCAGTTGCTTTCTTAAGTGAATGATAATAACCCTGCCCATCAACTGTTAATAAAATATTAACACTCCCCACGCATGTGTTGGTAACTTGTGTAACAAGGCTGGTTACAAAATTAAGAAGTCAAAGAGTGGGTGGACATGGTAGCAGCTAGCAGTAGTAGAAAGGGATAGTGTGGGCTATGGACTAGAGAGCAAGGGGGTGTGTTGTTAGAATTGGATTGCCTGCGAATTATTTCCCCTCTTACTAGTATTTTGCTTTTTAATTGACCTTGATATCGTGTAAGAAGATGCTCTGTTTTAAGTACTCGTAAATCTCCAGAAGCAGTTAGATGGCACATGTCAAAAGAATTGAAGATACTGCTGGGAGAACCAGGGCCTGCAGAGGTCTTTTTATAAGTGCAATTGGACATTTTGTCCTTTCATAAATGTACTAATAGCTAGGTTATCTATACATAAGGAAAAAACCCATGGTGAAATGTGAATATGAATATGTTTGTCAATTAGCATTTAACACAAGTACTATTCAAAACTAAGGCTTTGGACTCTATTCTTAAACTCAGTTTAAATGCCATAGGTGGTCTTTCTCAATATCTGTGAACTTCACATGCATGCTATGGCTATTATCCAGATTCATGTTTTTTGTTTGTTCTCCTGTTTTTGAGGATCATGAACAAGTGTTCATGTCCATTTGAGGTGTGGGTGAGAGCATAAGTAGGTATATACGACTTATGAAAAGACATAGATAAAGCTAGGACTTGTTTTACTTATGAAAGATATAAACACAACTTTAATTAATAAACACATCCCATACCTCTTGGTGGTCCTCGTTCTTTCCTTAGACCCTGGTATCGACCAGGAGTTGGTGTCCTCCCACGGGACCTTTTTGCCTACAGATGAAATGGAATTTGTCACATCAAATAGGATACAAAAGTTGCATCACAGTTGAACTACCTCCCTCTTCTGGCGAATCACATTGACAAAGGGGTATAAGATATAGCATGCAAGTTCTAAACGATATCTATTCTCGGTAATAGAACAAGTAACAAAACCCCACATTACCTCATGTTCATCTACACCTTTCCCACAATTTTGTCAATGCATTTGTAAGCAGGAAAACATAATCCTTTAAAAGGTCTCCGACTTTAAAAGACACAAAATTATCTCACTACAGCTGAAAGTGCGAGACCATAAAAATGAGACTACTGAATTATTTACCATTTTTACGGTTTTTGAAAATTAAAGTAGGTCTAAAACATCGATGATGTGTCTGCTATCTGATGAAGAAATGGGATTGAGGGCATAGACCCCTTGCAATTAGTCGGTTCAAATCGATGAGCAATGTCGATGAAGAGCTCATGTCGTGAAGGGGACAAGTCAACTGTTAGAGCATAGATTGATTTCGATGGAGCTACAATTTCATAACCTGCTGCCAAAACTAATTAAAAAGCAATCCATGCAGGGGGGAAACTAAAAAGCACCAAACTCACACAGATTTTATCGACAAAGACACCCTAAAGAAGACAAACCTTTTCCACTGAGACCAGTCGCCCCTCAAGCACAGATCGATTCAGATACTTGATACATCGTTCAGCTTGTTCCCTAGTTTCCATTGTAACAAATGCAAAACCACGGGATTCTTTGGTGCGAGGATCAGTAACCAAACAGCATTCAAGGACCTACAAAAGTGAAACATTCTTTATACAATTGTACTCAAAGACAAAGACAAGGTTTTATAGGAAACATATAATAAAAACATATGCTTCTTTGTTTATAGCTTAAAAAGAAAAGTGGGAACTATAGATGGTCTAAAACGATTGTATGGCTTCTGAATCAATTGCCAGAGGTTTTAAGCACTAAGCCATGGAATCCGGAATCCTCCGTTACCCCCCTACCCCATCTCCCCTCTTAAGAAGCATTGCACATTTGCACCCTTTAACATCAGCAAATCTTCCACAGTAACCATACATCACTGGAGAATCAAGAATTATACATTACTAATAGAGTAATAGCCAGTCAAGATGTGCTAAATGAAATTATTGCTCACTCAGATAACATAAATATTCAAGCTTTAAGGCAATTATATATGTAGTAGAAATTATTATAATATCGAACTATTGGATCATCAGGGATCCTGATTTTCAACTATTTATAGAGGAGATGCACCAAACTGTTCAGTATGTTACTCAAACTCATTAGAAGTACCTAACAAAGATACAAAAAGATATTCCATTTTTTCAATTCATTTGCAAAGATGATTCATGGATAGCCGGATAGGTATGCATATATATTCTCAGCATCACATAGACACATATGTGGCGGGTTTGGGTTAACGGGGCAATTGGAAATTTGGAGCAACAGAAGTTATGTTAAACTCATATAGCCTAGTTCTTCTTTTTTGCACTCAATTCAGTAAAAGAAGCACATTTAACATTTCAAAGCACTTCATTTCACTTCATCTTGCTCTAAAAGCAAAAGGGAAGAAAGAGGATGATTGCAGCTATCAAAACCACATCGATGCTCCCTTCCTTCCAATGACATACAAGGAAGAATATCCAATTACACAAAGCCACTAGCAATCTAGCATGATTGAAAACACTAAAAGCCTAAACTTGCAATAAGTAGGATACCCATTTCTCAAGAATTGCACTTTGATACCAAAAGAGATCCATACCTTCCCTTCTTTGCTGAAGAACTTCTCGAGATCACTGTTAGTAACCCTAGTGGATAAGGCAGTCACATACAAATTGTTTCCAGGGTTTGATGCATCTTCAGGACTCCTAAAACAACATAATCCAATAAATCAGAAAATGAGCAAGCTAAAAAATCAAAGTTACCTAAATTCCAATTCAACAAGTATTGTATAAGGCTTAGTCATGCACGACTAGTTCAACATCGCACATATATATTCCTCTCCATTTCAATGTCAGCCATAATCTAACTTATTAAATACATGTTAGAATGACTAAAAATTATAAAGGCGTAATGAAATATACCCAGATCGACTTCGTCTGGGAGGTGACTTTGACCTCGACCTTGATCTCGATCGTTGATGCCTAGGATTGATCACAGGTGAAGCAGAGCCATTTGGTGACGGCGACCTAATAACACACACCATGCACCAAAACATAAATAAACAATTGAATTTAACAAATAGTAAAACATAAGAATAGCTGCTAAAAGATGAAAAAACACCAAAAATGTTCATAATAAACAACACTTAATCAACCAACTAACCTTTCATCCCTCGAATTTGACATCTAAATCATAAAACAAAAACAAAAAATGTATCATTAAGATCCCCACATCACAACTATATTGAACAAAAGTAAAGGTGCAATTTTGAGTACAGAAAATTTTAAAATTCCAAATTTCCAGAGCAAAAATCTACCTTTATTATATATTTTTTTTCATATGAATAATTCATAGATTATATGTTAAGTGAATTATTGATAACGAAGAGGCAAGCTCAACCCCTTTTTCAGTTCCCTTCAAATTCTTTCAAATAATCAAATAAAAAATTCAAGGGTTCTGAAATTGTAAGAAAATAGAGCTTAATAGATACAAAACAAAAATAAAAGTTGAAATTGGAAAAAAGGGTTTTTTTTTTTTTTTTTTTTTTTTTTTCCGGATTTACAAAATCTAGGGTTCTTGGTGAATTGAAATACAATTTCATAATAGACCGAAGAAAAGGGGTAGAATTGAAGAAATTGAACAAAAATTACAGCTGAAAATTTAGAGAGAAGAGGAATTACCTTGATTCGAGGAGCAGAAATGAAGTGGGTTGATGATTTTTTTGAGGATAAATGAAAGAAATACAGAAAAGTGGGGCTTTAATAGTTTAATCGAATCCTACCATGATTCAGCTTGTACAGTACCTCCTTTCTTGCAAAAACAATGTCTTAATTTTTTTTGGACGAAACAATGTCCTAATTACTCCCACGGTAATTGGTGATTTGGTGTTATAGACTAGGCCCTGTTCTTATGAGCTGTTTTGTTCGATCTGCTCTGCTCTGCTCTGTTGGAATCCGTTCTGCATTGCTCTGCTCTATCCTGCCTTGCTATGCTCTATTCTGCCCTGCTATGCCCTGCTTAAAAATAATAATAATAATTATTAATATTTTAGGAAAAATTCATGGCAATAATCCGACCTTTAGCCCATTCTTTTTTAATAATCCGACCTTTGGGGGTCTTTAATTTTTATTGGTTCCAACCGGTCATGTAACCCGTTATAACAGGTTACATGACACGTGGCGGCCTGTGATTGGTAAAAAAAATTAAAAAAAAAAAACAAAAAAACAAAAACAAAAAATAAACAAAAAAACAGAAAAAAAAATAACAAAAAAAATAAAACAGCCAGCCACCAGGAAGCCAGCCCAGCCACCAGGGAGCCAGCCCAGCCACCAGCCCAGGCCAGCCCCTTGCCGCCGGTACCTGCTCCAGCAGACGCGTCGGCGGCCGCTGGCCTACCTCCCCTTCCCTCTCCCCCTGCTCTTGCCCTACCATCACCAGCAAACCGAACCACCCCCGCCCCCGCATCTCCCTCTCTCGCTCCCTCACTGCCACCATAGCAGCCCATTTGGTGGTGTTAGGTGGGGGAATAGGGTTTATGGGGGCCGGAAAACATGGTAAGGGTGGTTTCGGGGCTGCGGTGGTCGAGAAGGGGTTGCGGTGATGGAAGGTGGAGGTTGGTTGCGGTTTTCGCGGATTAGGGTTCCTTTGGATGGGTGGGGCTACGGTTAAGGGGAGGTCGGAGTAATAGGGGATGGTTCGGCCGGCGGTGGGTGAGCTGGACGCCGACCGACTGATTTCTAGGCTGGGGGAGAGGGGAGCTGCATGAAGGGGAGGAGGAGAGGGAATGGTGGTAGGGGTGGTGGGGAAGGTTGTGGCAAGGGTGTGGTTTTTTTTTTTTTTAATTTTGGACAAATCAAATTGTGACACGTGTAAATTAAACTTAAAAAAAAAAATTTACCTTTTCAACCGGTTTCTGGTCAAATGGGACCAATAAAAATTAAAGACCCCCAAAGGTTGGATTATTAAATAATAATCGAAAGGTCGGATTATTAAAAAAGAATGGGCTAAAGGTCGGATTATTGCCATGAATTTTTCCAATATTTTATAATAATAACTAATATTTATAGATAATAATAATAATTAATATTTAATAATAATAATAATTAATATTTAATAATAATAATAATAATAATGATTAATATATAATATTAATTGATAATAATAACTAATATTTAATGATGATAATTAATATTTTATATTTTTTTAACACATTTTTTAATGTTATAAAAAGAGAAAAATCTAAAAAAAGTCATATAGTAATAGTAATAGTAATAGTAATAGTAATAGTAATAGTAATAGTAATAGTAATAATAATAATAATAATAATAATAATAATAATAATAATAATAATAATAATTGTATTACGGGGACCACACCTTATGGTCGTCTCAGGGGGTACAGCAAGGTGATCCCCTTGGTCCTCTGCTTTTTGCTTTGGTTTTACAGCCTCTGGTGTGTAAAATCAGAGACACTTTTGATGTATGTCTTCAGGTTTGGTATTTGGATGACGTCACTGTCATTGGTGACACGTTGATTGTGGGGAAGGTTCTGCAGTTGATTATGGAGGAAGGGCCTCGTTTTGGGTTACATCTCAACGTGGAAAAAACTGAAGTTTTCTGGCCTATAGAAGACCCCCGAAGCAGGCTTGTGGGTGTCTTTCCACCTAATATTGCTCGACCCTTACGTGGTGTTAAGTTGCTTGGTGGTCCGGCCAGTTTTGATTCTGGGTTTAGAGGTGAGCTTGTGATGCAAAGGGTTACCAAGACCATTGCGCTTATGGATAGGGTTGCTAAGCTTGATGATCCACAATGCGAGCTGTTGTTGCTTAGGGCTTGTACCGGAGTTCCGAAACTCTACTTTGCTTTGCGTACTTGTCCACCTAGTACTTTTGAGGAGGCTCAGCACACATTTGACAAGGCTCTTCGATTTTCCTTGGAGCGTATTGTTGTTGCTTCAGGGCCTGGGTTTGGCGATTGACAGTGGCGGCTTGCCACCTTACCTTTTGTGTATGGCGGGCTTGGTGTTTATTCCGCAGGTGATGTTCGTCATTATGCTTTTCTTGCTTCGCGATTACAGTCTGCTGGGTTGCAAACAAAGCTTCTACGGCATGCTGGCGTTGTTAGCCTTGGTCGAGCCTTTGAGGATGCGTTGAGCCTGTTCAATAGAACGGTGGAGTCTGACATATTGAGTAATCCTAGTGAGGTCGCTGCCCCTAAACTCATGAAGAAATTGGCAGATATATATATTTCACAAAGGTTACCGATTCTGCAGAATCCACCTTCTCTTTATCTCCTCGTCAATCAGCATTGTGGAAATCGCAGTAGGGAGATCACACCTCTGCTTGGCTTCGGGCGGTTCCTATTTCGGGGTTAGGACAGACGATGAACGCAAAGACTTATCGATGTGTGTTGTGCTACCGGATGGGTGTTCCATTGTTCTCTGTCTCGACGCCGTGCTCTGCTTGTTCTCGGGTTTTTCTTAGGGATATTTTCAGTGATCACGCGGTGTCATGTGCTGGTATTGTGGATCTTAAACATCGACATAATGTTGTCCGGGATACCTTTGTTGATATCTGCTACAGATTTGGTATTTCAGCAAGAAAGGAGGTTGACATAGGTTTGTCTGGAGGGAATGACGGGGCCCTCAGACCTGCTGATGTGTTACTTTATTCCTGGGATCGTGGTCGCGATGTGTGTGTGGACTTAACAGGGTCTTCTCCTTTGACACAGACGGGGCTATCTGACTTTGTTCCTGGACGAGTTGTGGCTGATGCGGCTCATCGGAAGCGGGTGAAGTATGCAGCTAGTTGCCAACTGATTGGATATGGTTTCATTCCCTTCTCCTTTTCTTCGCTTGGGGAATTAGAGAAGGAGGCTGTTGCGTTGCTGAAGCGGGTTCAGAGGTTCTCGACGACGCAAGACATTGGGACTCGTGCTGCAGCTCATATCTTCATTAGGGTAGGCTTTGCTATAGCTAGAGGAGTGGGGGCCGAGATTGTATGTCGGCTTCCCACTAATTTATTGTAGGTTGTATGACTTTGTCTGTTTTTGAGATAATAATAATAATAATAATAATAATAATAATAATAATAATAATAATAATAATAATAATAATAATAATATTAATAATAATAATAATAATAATAATTCTGAAATCTGCTCTGCTTTGCCCTGCCTTGCCTTGCTTTGCTCTTTTCTATACCTCTGCTGAAATCTGCTCTGCTCTGCTCTGCTGTGCCTAGAAGCTCAAAAGAATAGGGACTTATAGTGTTATTGTCCCATATTACTATATTAGTCGTTGGTCGTTACAGATCCCATCCGCATGCATTAAGTTATTAATGGGACACTATTAGTGTGACAGTATAGGGTGCTCATCTAGCTAGTCGAGTCCCGAGTCGAGCACCGTACTCGACTCGACTCGAAAACTTTTTACCTGTGTTCAACTCGTGCTCACTAAAGTTTTGAGTGTATAAAACCTGCTTGACTTGTGCTTGTTAAAATTTCGAGTCGAGTCTAGCCGAGTAGCTCACGATCTGCTTCTTAAAGTTTTGATCCTTCTAAAATTATAGGCCTTTAATTTTTTTTTTTTTTCACTTTATATAATATTCTTTTTTATTTGTTTATTATTAAAGATTTACTATTTCTTTTTTGATAATATAAATAAACTCTTATTAAGTGTTAAATTTTTTTAACCATGGTAACTTTGTTTGTAAATTATGTATTAATAAAATTTATCATCGAGTTGCTCACGAGCTTATCGAGTCGAGTTAGAGCTTGCTCAACTCGTGCTCGTTAATATCTCGAGTCGAGCCGAATTCGAGTGAACCCAAATCGAGTCGAGTTTTGACCGAGTCGAGTTTAAGTTGCTCGCGAGCTGCTCTACTCAATTAGCACCCCTAGGCAGGATATAATATTTTGCCTTTTTGTTTACTCTGTTTATTTTGTGGCAAAAAGAAGACGTCTTATCATATTGGAGCCGTTTAGGCTCTTACAGGTCAAGTGATAAGATGAGAACAACAAACTCACAACAAAGATATGGGGAAATACATTCACAAGTAAAGAGCCTTAAGTTGGAAATCATTGCTTGAAGTAAAAATCAACCTTAAACTCTAATGATCCCATGGGGCTTTCCATCAATAAGAGAAAATAAAAGAAAAAATAGAAATTAAAAATCCAACTTTTGCACTTTCTTCTCTAAAAAATCCAACCTTAAGTTTATTCCACAAAAATCCAACCTTTACCCCTATTTCATCTAAAGATCCATTACTTGTTGATGACCGGTTTTTGTAAGTTATATGCCACGTGTCATCTATTAATAGGTCAATTATTTTTTAATTATTAAAAAACAAAAAATTAAAATTAAAAAATTAAAAAATAAAACAAAAAAAATTCAGAAAACCCAACCCCACCCTCCTTCCCTGACCACTTCATCCCCACCGGCCACCAAAACCTAGCAACCCCATTCCCCTCTCCACCAGAAAACCCACACCAGTCCTCCCGCCGGCCAGCCACCCCTACACCGCACAACAACTCACGCTACTAAAACACCTGACCACCGGACCACCAATCACGCCAACCACCTGACCACCAACCCGCCGACAACACCCTTTAAATCCTAACTCCATCTCCCCTGAAAGTCTGAACCGACCACCCAACCGATGAAACCCCCTTCCACGAAAATACCCGCCCACGAAACAACCTTTGAGGACTTTGAAACCGACCACCCAAACGATCAACTTCAACCGTTTCTTCAAATCTTTATACGACAAAAACTTATCTCACCATTTTGGTAACGTTTCTTCGATCTGATTGCTCAAACTCTTCCAAAACTTCATCTGATCAAGAATCAATTAATCAATATTCAATCGAAAAATCACAAAATCGTCGCCGAAAAACGTTGAAAAATCACGAATTTGATGTGGTAGTATGTAGAGGAGAGAAAAAATCACTAGGGGTGTGATTTTTGGGGTCGGGTTGGGTTTCGGAGCGGCAGGAGGGTGGTGCTGGGGGTTTCGAGGCGGCAGGTGGGAAGGTCTTGGGGTTTCAAGGCAGCAGCTGGGTGTGGCTTTGGGTCTCAGGCAGGAAGGCGAGCAGGGGATGCGATTTTTGATACGGTGGGTTGTTGTGGTTGTTTCCGTTTTTGTGGTGGGTTGTTGTGGTGGAGGAATTGGTGGGTTGTTAGGTTGTTTTCGTTTTTGAGGGGATAGGAGAGAGAAAAAGGAGGAGTGAGAAGGGAAAGTGAGAATTAAAAAAAAATAAATCTTTTTAACCTATTTAACAGGTTAAAGGTCAAATGGATTTGTTGGTGAAGATGGGGGTGTTGTTTAGGGTAAAAACACCCCCATACGTGGTCCAATCTCATAGTGACATGTGGCCCAATAAAAGGGAAACACGTGTCCCTATAGGAAGACGACAAGTGTCAAACATAGGAGAACCCTAAAGAGAGAAAAGACCTCCTTACATCAGGAGGCCCAAATCCCTAGAAAGCCGCAAAACGGTGCCACTATAAGACACATGTCCTAACCTGATTGCGCCGCCAATTAGTGTCCAGCCTTTTAGGGCACTAACCCTAAAGGGGCACAATTTACCACCCCTATAAATACCCCAATCATTTATGATGGGAGGAGTGGATTAAGACATATCATTTAAGAGCACTAAAAGCTCCAACTTCTCTCTACTTTCTCTCGCTCTCTACATTTATTTCGTTTTCTGGTCATTAACTTGATCGTCGGAGGCGAATATTCCGTCAACCGGAATATTCTTTATTTTTGCAGGTGTCCGCGACCGTTCGGCTATATTCAAGACCAGTATCCCGAGGAATTCCAAAAAACCCCGAAACATTTGGCGCCGTCTGTGGGGATACTCATCTGAAATGGCTAAAGATGATCAGACAACTAGTCCTAGTGAGGACGACCATGTAGAGAATATCATCGCAACAATCAACTCTAGTGATCCTTTAATCGCTTCATTCCATGAGGCGGAGGATCCCCCGGTCATAGCTACTTCCTTGAAGGCCGCCTTGGAAAAGCTCTAGAAGGAGCTTGAGGGTAAGATCCTCTCTTCTTCTAGACAGCCGTCCAGAAGAGAAGGAGAGGGTGTCTGAAAGAAACCCCAGGGCAAGACGACCAACACTAAGGATGCTAGGAACACCCCATTCATACGACATGCAAGGTCACCTAGGGTGCCCAAGATGAAATGGTCTAGGCTCCTTGAGAAAACACAGTCGGCTGGGGGGCAGACCAAGCAGCCTCAGAGGCAGCTGAACGAGCCGTCACAACACTGGAGAGATGCTAGAGACTATCTTCGGCACAAGCGGCGGAGCAGGCACACTACTCGGACACTGCTTCCACCCCTATTATGCCTGATGAATTCTCCACTCACTCCTTTTTCAAGCATACCAGCTTATTATTTGTTGGAAACTTCTCCTAAAATATTCCACCCCGGAAGACTAGTCTTAACTTGGCAACCATCGTCCAAGGAAAGAAAGAGGGGTTGCTGTAGACACCTAAAAATGTCTCCCCAAAACTAAACCCGATGATGAACAACCTTTTCGTGGGTGCCTTTCGTTGTCCTTTTTCGTGGTTGCCATTAATGATCCGTTGGCATACACCCTCAAGGGAGGCTGCCTTGCTAACGCGTGCAAAATCTTAACCATGGTACCCTTTTGACACCAAATAAACCTGACCATAGTGTAACATAGAACTTGACCATAGGTTGCAAACTTTATTGCATCATTGTTACTACGTGCCTTATGTGTGTATATTTGATCGTTTTGATCCTAACCTTAATGACCATTCTTTGTCTATGGTGTTGGTTTATTTCATGACTAACGAATGCCAAAGGACCGTACTCACTTAGTAATTGGCGCAAACTCTAAAATAAAAAAAAAACTGGAAAAAACGCACAAAAAGAACCTAGAACTGATTACCGTGCAACGACAGAAATGCTGCACCACGGCAATCAGTGCCGTGTCACGTCAACTTGTACCGCACCACGGTACAATTTGCCATGTCATGACAATTGTGCCATGCCATGGTGCCCAGGTTTAAGTTTAGTCTGTCCATATTTTAGTCTTCCGTGCAATTTTGGTCCACGCGTCATTCGTTTTGATACTGTTTACATGTCTAGCCATGAGATCATACCACGAGTCTTATAACATCACCTAATCACTCACGATTCAAGTGTATTCCACACACTTTCTTTAGTTTTCGACTCGATTCATGCACCATGTCGTTTATGATCGTATACTAGGTTCATGCATGTGTCTCCTTTGTTCCGTCATAATAAAGAATGAGTGGAGTTTTCTTATCTATTTTTTTTTAAAAAAAATCTCCTATCTCTTTTTCTTTCCTATTTGGAATGTTAAGTCAAGCCATTAAATAAATTTGTTTTATCTCACAGTACTTGGTCAAGAAGCAAGGGTATTGGTACGGTTCGAGTCACTACTGCAACAATCTCTTAGATCTAAGAGGCATTCAAAGAAGACTCCGTCATCTCCACATCAACTATCACCTTCAAACTACTTTCAATTCATTCCAATGGCCACCAAAGAAGATGTTGAGGGCATTCATAAGTCCATCGAGGCACTTTCTTCCATGATGCAAACCCTTACCACCAAGGTCAACACCATGGAACAAACCAAAGTTACTGTTGCTACAGTTGACAAGATAAAAGAACAAGTGAGCAAAATTTCTGAAGAGTTCACCTACGTGGAACAAACTTCCACTGCTTTGCCTGTGAAGGACAAGCTCCCTGAAAAATTCTCCACTTCTAACATACCTAAGTTCAAACCTACTGACAATCCAATATTTCATTTGAAGGCCTTCTCTGCAACTATGGTTCTCAAGGGATTGGATGTAGCACTCTTCCCTACGGTGTTCCCTTTCTCCTTAGAGCATGCTTGCCAATAATGGTTTTATTCTCTAGATGGCAAGCACACTGCAACTTGGCAAGATATCACCAAAAGTTTTATGAATCATTACAAGTGTAACATTCAAACTAGAACTTCTGAACGTGAACTCTCCATCCTCAAACAGAAAGAGAATGAAGGCTTCACCACTTATTTGAATAGGTGGAGGGAAACAACTACACTCTTGGTGGATCCTCCCAAAGAAAAGGAGATGGTTCGTCTCTTTATCCAAAATCTGACTCACAAGTATAGACAACATCTCAAATTCTTGCCATTGAACACTTTCAAAGCTGTATACGATATTGGCATCAATATTGAGGATGAGCTAATAAAGACTGCTTGTAGTAATAACAACAATAACACTTGGAAAAACAAGAAGAACGCCCTTCCTTCTTCTTCGTCTTCTAATCCCGAAAATACTACCAACAATGTAAGTTAGGTGGATCTCAATGAAGTTTTAGCTCTCGATGCTCCATTGCCCAAGAAAAGGAGAACTTACACTCCTTTGGGAATGACTTATGATGTTGCTTTTGATCGCCTTTACAGTCAAGGTTTGATAACACCTATTGGGCCATTTCCAAAGCCGAAACCTGAAGAAAGGAGTGCCAAATGGAACCCTAATGCTCACTGCAAGTTCCACCAAGGAAGAGATCATTCTACCGAACAGTGATGGAATCTGAAAGATGCCATTCAAGATTTGGTTGATGCTAACAAACTTCCTGTCCCTCCAGGCTTCAAGAAGTAGTGAAGATAAGGCGCACGACGAGTCCTTCTACAAGATCTCATGATTTCTTTCTTTTATTCATTTCCCTTTTCCCCATTTTTGTCTAGCATAGGTTTCCCAATCTGAATTTCTATATGTTTATTCACCTTTTTCATTAATAAAATGAGCATATTTCCCCTACATCTCGATCATCTCATTTTTGCATTCGTAAAAAAAAAAAAATAAATAAAAAAATAAAAAAAAAAATAAAATTGCCGAACCAAATACAAGGTACACCAATGATTTGAGGCACCCCTTTCAACTCATTATTCCCTTTTTACCATTCAAACACATATTCCATTCTTTCATCAACCACATTGAGCCTCGTCTAATGTTTGACCTCATTTATTCAACCCACACTCACTTAACCTTGGGATAGGAAGGTGTGTGATTTGTGTAACCTTCAAAAGCAAGTTCAAAAGAGAGAAAAAAATAAAATAAAACAATGTTTAAGGCAAGTGTTCCAATGTCTTTGATATGAACACGTCTCGAATTGCGTCTCTCATCGAGTGCTTGGTACCGTGCCTGAGAAACATGAATGCTAAGTGAGTGATGGATCGCATGATCCGAGATTTCCCACATTGATCCAAAAGAATGAAAAAGAAAAAAGAAAAAAAATTCAAAGAAAAAAAAATGTGTAAAATAAACTTACAAAATTCAAATTTTTTCAAATACACAATTACACATCTTGGGGGCTTCTCTCGGGTCTTGAGCCTTTCACCCTTTCTTCTTCAAACTACTAGCTTAACCACGTTACAACCCTCGAAAGACCTCTTTGAGGTGTACATGCATTTGTGCAAAGTTCGGCGAGCTATGTTCAACCTGATTTCTAACGGATACGTAGGCAACCTCACATCGAGATGCGGCCACATTTATGTATGATCGTGTCAAAATTTTTCAATGCTCTTCCCTATCCATCTAGAGCTAGACTTGGGGGCTTGAACCCACATCACTTAGCCTACCTAGCCTATAGAGTCACTATTTTTTACTCCTCCCACATCTATTTCCATCGCATAACCTTTATAGCCAACCTTAGTATCACTTTCACACACTTCATTCACTTATCATGAAATCTTGTTCCCACACCACGCATGCTTCACGACAACATCCATCAAAGTCATCATCATTAAATAGAATTATCACAGATGTACTAAGCTTCCTGACCTAGGTATATTTATCAAGATTCATGCAAGATGTGCTTAACTCCCTGACCTAAGCAACATTCACTATTACATACATTACATATCGTGCTTAGGTCCTTGACCTAAGAAACTTTCATTATTTCATGCATTACTCATCAATCACCATTGAATACTTGCTTAGCTTCCAGACCTAAGCAACTTTCATCTAGATCGTATTTCATAAACTATATATGATGTTTAGCTTCCTGACTTAAGCAACATACATCAACACTAAACTACGATTATACTATGCTTAGCTTCTTGACCTAAGTGCATTCATTGATCGTGTCACATGATGTAATTGTCATTAGCCTCATGGCCTAAGAACATTCATCATGCATACATTAGTTTCAACACGAGCGATTCAATTTGACAAGAAGAAAATCCATGCGATTCACCTCGCCTTGCTCAACGAGGAAGTTCAAAACTTCTTCCCATTTTTAATTGTTTTTCTTATGGGGAAGTTTAAAAACTTTTCAAAATTTCTTTTGGGGAAGTTTGAAAACTTCTTCCAATACTTCGTTTTTCACATCTTTCCTTTTTAGGAGAAAGTTGGTACCCTCCGCTCATGACAAAAAATGACGGAAATTTTTGCATTTTTAGTTGCTTGTGTCTGCACACACACACATAGTCACAAGTCATACACATGTCATGTCATGTCAAGTTAAACTTGGTCGAGTCGTTTGATCAAGTCATGAGTCAATCACAGTCTGTACAAGTCCCTTGGCAAATTCTATTTTGCAGGTCTCAGTTACAGCCTCTGTTTGGGGAGAATCGAAAAAATTATCATCTATAACCCACGTTCGGGGACAATCAAACCACCATCATCATTTATCAAACACCAAGTGATCATCTCCCAAGGCGTGGACGATTCATGTTGCAAGTTTCTCGAGGCGTAGAGACTTGTAACTTTTATTATCAGACAAGTTTTTCTCGAGGCGTGGAAAATTTTTGATTGTTATACACTTCTCAAGGCATAGAAGTCGGCGATTGTGTCCCAAGGCGTGGACGATTCACGTTGCGAGTTTCTCGAGGTGTAAAGACTTGTAATTCCTCATCATTAGACAAGCTTTTCCCGAGGTGTGGAAAATTGTCGGTCGTTGTACACATCTCGAGGCGTAGAAGCCGGCGATTTCGTCCCAAGGCGTGGACATTTAGTGTTATTCCCGGAGTATGGAATTTCATTTGTGAGTTGCTTGAGGTGTAGGAGCTCACGATAGGGTTCTCGAGGCGTGGAAACTATCTCATATCATTCTTCCCGAGGCGTGGAAAATTTATCATCCGATAGAGTTCCCGAGGCGTGAAAACTATCTCATATCATTCTTCTTGAGGCGTGGGAAAATTATCATTCGATAGAGTTCCCAAGGCGTGAAAACTCTCTCATATCAGAATTCCCGAGGCGTTGGAAAACTATCATCTGGTGGATTTCTCGAGGCGTAGAAAACTACCACAATGTGTTTGTTGCCATGTACTGGTGTCAGATACGCATTATATCCCTTACTCTTTTATCTTTGGAATTAACACTTTTTTGCAGGTATCAACATATATAGAGTGATTTAGGATAGCTGAAGGTCTTAAGTCATTCTCCGTCCCAATCGACTACTTTGACTATCGTTTTTGAAACTCACGTTTCTATAAACTCAGTCAAAGTGGTGGCTTCTGTAGACACCTAAAAACGTCTCCCCAAAACCAAACCCAAGGATGAACAACCTTTCACTGTCATTATTGGTCGGTCGAGTATTTAATCTCGGGAGTGCTTAAAAATCCACATTTAGTCAAACACAACTTACAACTTAAATCAGTCAACACATCAGTCCATATATTTATTCAAACTCAATCCAACTCACATTTCAGCCCAAACCCTTTTTAATTCATTTCGTTTTATTTATTAATTAAGCCCGATTAATATATAATAAAACCCTAAGCCTGAAATAAGTCTGGAATAGCTGAAACGATGCCTAATTATCACGTTCTTAATTCTTAAGAAAAAGATAAAATGAATTTAGGTCGAATTCAGGAAAACTGATTTGCCACGCCATGGCAAATATGCCGCGTCACGGCAAATATGTCGCGTTCTCACAGCAAGTTGTACCGTGTCAGGGCAATTTTTAGGTTTAATTTCTTCGCGACGCTTCAATTCTAGGGTTCTGTACCTCACCCCTCGTATTTTTTCTATAAATACGAAGCTGATTTCACCAGTTCTGGGGCACCAAATCATTCTCTCTTTCTCTCTTATGCTTTAGCCTAAACACTAGCCTTCCCTATTCTTCCACCATACATCCCTTAAGCACTCCCCGGAGTCCGTATTTTACCCGAAGTTCTAAACTTAAACCAAGGCGTGAAAGGTAGAACTGTTTGAGGTTTTGACCCCAAATCAACTCTACTTCAATTTCAATTTTATTTATTATTATTTATTATTTTCCTTGAAATTACTAACAATTTATTCATGATGTAGCGATTTAAAGAAGCACGCAACGTGAGTAATTAATCACTTAATTACTCTTATTTTTATTCTTATTGCTAGTATCATGATTAGGTCTATTATTATGATTTGATTTTACTAACGTTATTATGGCTGAATTGCTTCCAATGTTAATGATGGTTCTATTGTTATTGTATTGATCACCATATTACATGTTAAAAGGGAATATGTAGTTGAATATAACGTCTAATAAGATAATTTGGACGACCGGTTTAGGTTCCTTTTAATCTTGTTGTTTAATTGAAGTGATGACAATATTTTAGAATTATGTGTTGCATTAACATTCAACCAATTTAGCCTAATTTAGTTTGGAGCAAATTGAATCTTTATTGTGTGCCTTTGAGATCGTAGGAAATACTTTTCACGATAAGAATCGAGTAGAGGCCAATACGGGCGAATGTGACTCCATGACTCACTTTGTACCATCACCCCCGGTCCTCCTTTCGTGGTTCCAAACCACATGAAGTTAGTAATATCATGGATTATGAATGGGGTGTAACCTTCACGAGTCAATCGTTGTTGCCTTTCATTGTCCCTTTTTGTGGTTGACTTTTAATGATCCGTGAACGGTTTACAAGTTCCTTAAAAACTTATTGGGGGCTCCCTACTTTGCCTTTTCCCTAATCGTATGTCAATTCCCATTTCCTATGAGTGCCAAGCATATTCACAATATGCTTAAGTAGACGCGCTTTGAACGATACCTACAATTGCGCTCGTACGTCTAGAGGTTCAACTTGGAGAAAGCTTAAATTCAGAATCTGCCGGATGAGATTGCCTACTCAGAGTTCCTTCGAGGTTTAAGGCATAATGGATTTAAGTTTGATTTGATCAAGAAGAAGATTTGGACATACGCAAGTGTTCTGCGGGAGCCGAATCATATATTGAGGCAGCTGATTTTTGTTCCCTTACAAAATTAGAAGAGCCGGCCAAGGGGCCGAGAAGAAGCAATCTTCTCAGCAAGACTCGACCGGCAAAAAGAAGGAAGGAAGCAACAAAAGAAAAGAAGTCTGGGTGGCCGACTGCCAACAGATGAAGTCAAAGAAAGCCAAGACGTACGAGCCTTAGTACGAGTACAACAAGGATTGTTATTCAATTTTGATGGAAATCAAAGACAAGTTCGAGTTCGAGAAGCCTTAGCCTTTAAGAGGGTCGACCCAGTACAGAAACAAGAACAAGTACTGTCATTACCACAATTTGAAGAGGTTGCTGGATAAAATGGTCGAGAAGGGCATGCTCAAATCGTACGTCCTGAAGTCTAAGTTCACCTACTACTCTCGGACATACAACAAATCCGAGAAGAAGAAAGAAAAAGATGATGATGGAAACAGCACAGACTCAGGGTTTGTGGCTGTCATATCAGGCGGCTTTGCTGCAGGCGGCCCTACCATGAAGGGAATCAAGCAGGATGCTTGGAATTTTGAAAATGTAATGCACCCTGAAGGGGTATAGTCCGAGCCCTTTCTAGAAGTGATGGTTTGCGAGGTAGACCGAGGCAAAATCAAGGCCCCTCACAATGACCCCATGGTGTTCATCTTAAAAATTTCCAATTTGAAGGTTGGACGAGTGCTAATAGACACAGGCAGTTCGTTCGATATAATCAGTTTAACATGTTTTAAGAATCTGAAGTTCCCACAGGACACCCTGAAGGATATCTCTCACTTGTTGGTTGGGTTCGGTGGGAGTATTATTCACTCGATCGGACGGATAGACTTTCCTGTCCGATTTGGGCAGAAAGGAGAAGGAAGGGACATGATCATCCGCTTCCTAGTTGTTAAGGAGCTCACTGGCTACAATGTTATCATCGGCTGCCCAACTTTGACATCAGCAAAGGCAGTAATCGTCCCTCACTTGATACTAATGAAGTTTGAGCGGTTAGATGGGAAGATGGGTTCCATTCAAGGAAATCAGAAGATGGCCAAAGAATGTAATCATCTGGCCGTGAAGCAAACAACACTCGGATATGTGACCGCATCTTTGCAAAATTCCGAAGAAAGGTCACTCCAACATACCAGGTCGGCAAGAAGTGTAAGTCGATCAAGAAAGAGCAAGCATAGCAGCTAATGATCGTCGGCCGGCCAGAAGAGCTGAGGCCACAACCGGCCGGTGATCATATGGACATAGTGCTTGACCTAGACCAGCCTGATCGGACGGTCAAAGTGGTCACTATGGCCATGATCTTGCTTGGAGATGACTTGATGAATCTGTTAAGAGAATTCAGATATGTGTTTTCATTTAAAGTTCATAAGATGCCGGGTATCAGCCCAGACTTAACAGCTCCTAAATTGGCTGTGAACCCGGCTGTAAGACATGTTCGTCAAAAAAAGAGGAATCATGGAGAAGAGAGGAATCAGGTGGTGGCAGCCGAAGTTAAAAAGTTGCTGGACCCCGGTTTCATTCGGCAATGATACTACCCTGATTGGGTGGCCAATATAGTTCTTGTCAAGAAGCCGAATGGAACTTGGAGGATGTGCGTAGATTACACTAACCTCAACAAGGCATGCCCTAAGGATAGCTTTCCCTTGCCTAAGTTTGGCCGTCTGGTTGATTCAACGGCCGGGCATGCCCTGATGAGCTTTATGGACGCATACTCCGGTCCACCAGATCCCTTTGTGGGAGGAAGATCAAGAAAAAACAACATTTGTGAACGAGCAGGGGCTATATTGCTACAAAGTTATGTCATTCGGCCTGAAGAATGCCCCTGATACGTTTCAGAGACTTGTGAATACGGTCTTCAGAGACCAGATCGGCCTGAAAATGGAGGCTTATATTGATGATATGATTGTTAAATCAAAGAGGTCGGCCGATCATCTGAATAACCTCCGAGAAACATTTACCAAACTCAGGCGGCATAAGATGATGTTAAATCCAAAGAAATATGTCTTTGGTGTTGAGTCCGGAAATTTCTCGGATTTCTGATTGATCAACGCGACATTGAGGCTAACCCTGAGAAGATCCAAGCGGTCCTAGACATGAAATCGCCCAGAACCATAAAATAAGTTTAAAGGCCGAACGGCTGCTTAGCTGCACTTAGACGATTTATGTCAAGATTAGGGGATAAGTGCCGATATTTTTTCCAGACTATCAAGAAGTTAGCAATGTCCAAGTGGACAGAGGAGGCCGAGGAAACCTTCGTACAATTGAAAAATCATTTGCATACCCTTCCTCGGCTCGTTAGTCCACTCAAAGATGATAAGCTATATATGTATCTTGCAATTTCGGATAATTCCTTACGTGCCGTCCTGCTTGCTGAAAGGGACGATCATCGGATCCCTCTGTATTTCATCAGCCACATCTTGCACAATGCCGAGCTTAGGTATCCACCCATTGAAAAGTTCGGCTTGGCATTGTTCATGGCATCAAAGAAGCTAAGGCTATATTTTCTTGCTCACTCGATTGTGGTCTACACGGACCGACTATTGAAGAAGTCGTTCACGACAATGGAGGCCAGTGGACGAATGCTTAAATGGGCCTTAGAGTTGAGAGGATTTGATATCAAATTCGAACTAAGAAAAGCAATCAAAGGCCAAGGCTTTGCAGATTTCTAGGCCAAAATGACACAACCAGACTTACAGCCGGCAGGGGATCACACATGGAAGGTTTTTGTGGATGGAAGTGCAACAACGACCAGATGTGGTGCTGGTATCATATGTCAATCTCCGGAAAAAGACAAGTTTGAGTATGCTTTGAGATTTCAGTTTCAAGCCTCTAACAATGAGGCGGAGTACGAAGCCCTTCTGGGCGACCTTAGAATATGTAAGGCGGCCGAGGCAACAAAGATTGACGCCCGATCGGACTCTAAGCTGATAGTCTGCCAAGTGAATGGTGACTACGAGGCTAGGGAGCCGGCCATGATGAAATATCTACAAATGGTGAAGGATGAGGTCGAAAGCCTAGAGGACTTCACGCTGCAACAACTTCCCCGATCTGAGAATCATCGGGCGGACGCCCTTTCCAAGCTAGCCTCCTCGGCATCATGTGATACTCCGAGATCTATGTTCAAGGAAGTTAAAGAAAAACGGAGTATTGACGCCGAACCCGTACAAATCATTGACAGAAGTTCCACATGGATGGATAGAATTATCTCCTATCTCAAGAATGGAGTTCTTTCGGATGATCTAAAAGAGAGATGGCTGATGAAGAAAAAGGCGGCATGGTTTGAGATGAAGGGGTAGGACTTGTTCAAAAGAGCATTTGTAAGCCCTACTTGAAATGTATTACGCCCGAGAGGGGGCATGAGGTGCTGGACGACCTTTACCAGGGGCATTGTGGATCACACATAGGCGGATGAGCCTTAGCTGAAAAAGTTACCCATCTAGGATATTACTGGCCGAGCATGAATTCATAACACACTAACCAACTAATCAGCCCATAAGCAGGCGGCCTATGGGCTGATTAGTTGGTTAGTGTGTTATGGTCCATCCGAACAACAACCAAGAGTTCAACAGGGGAGACCCCATTCTTTCTGGTCTAAGGCGCTGAGGGCGTGCTCCCAATTGAAATGTATGAGCCCACTCTACGAGTGATGCTATATGATAAATCGGCCAATTGGGAGGCCATGAAGACCGCCCTGGACTTCCTCTCAGAGGCCAGGGGCAATGCGGCACTTAGACACGAAATTTATCGTCTAAGGATGACAAGGGCATATAATCGCAAAGTGTCTAAACGGCCGCTTAAGATTGAAGACTTGGTCTTAAGGAAGATGGAGGCGGTAGGTCGAGATAAAAAGGATGGCAAACTAACCCCAAATTAGGAAGGGCCTTACCGAATTAAAGAAGAAGTCTGAGATGGTACCTATCGTCTTGAAGCCTTAGATGGCCATTCTATTCCCCGTACGTGGAATACGGAAAATTTGAAAAAATATTGTGTATAATTTTTTTGTACTTAGCCAAAAGTTGTATATACAACTAGGTCTAAACGGGCGAGCAATGTAATTAAAGTCGTACGGCCAAAAACAATGTAATTTTGACAATATTAATGAAAAAGTCAAACATTGTTATTTTTCCATTTACTTTGTACGTTTATTTATTGATGAGCAGAAATGCCGCCTAAAATCAGAAACAAGGGTGGCTTGCAACATAGCAGCTCGGCCCCTGACAAGGGCAGAGATGAAAAAGCAATGTCGCCTAAAAAGAGAAACAAAGCTGCTTGCCAAACAGCAGCCCGTCCTCTAAAAGGAGCATGATCAAGTGGCCGAGTAAAACGCCTAGCAAGGGCATCCCCCAGCAAGGCAACTCGGCCATATAAGTCAGGATGTTAAACACTCCATCCGACCCTAGAACGGTCGAACAGATGAAACATCAGGTAATAACCCGAAAATTGCCTAAGGTATTTTTATCAAAAAGCAAGGGCATACCTAAGCGTCCAATCCCAATAAACACTTAGAAATAATCAATTTGAGATAATACTTGATCATGAGTGCGTCCGAGAGATAATATCAAAGGACAGCTCAGCACAAGCCAATAAAGCGACCGTTTAACTGAAATTGATTCGGCATTCACCCAGTGCAAGGGTAATCATTATTATGATTTGATTAACTTACTAGTTGCCATATCCTTTAAGGTATAAAATCTACTAAGTTAATCAAACCTTCTTGAGTATCGACTAGGCAAAATGCCGAATAAAGGGGCATACCCCGAGTAAAAGCATTCGTACGCAAAAGTAGAAAAATAAGGCATAAAAAATTGTTTAAAAATGCTAAGTATGAATGAAAGAAGAAAGCTTCATAAATTAAAGTCGTACAAAACAGGTGGGCAGAGATAAGATTGTTCAAAAACAAGGAAATAAAACTACATTACACAAAACTTTAAAACAACAGCTAGAGGACTTGAGCTCTTCATTCAGCCGACTTATCATCTCTGGCAGGCTCCTCCTCGGCCGGCTTCCCATCGCCGGTCGCAGCTTCGGCAGACACCTCCTCGGCCGGCTTCTCCTTGCCGGTCGGCTTCAGCTCCTCTCCATTATCATCTTCCTCGACTTCAGAGTTAGAGGAAGTCTCATCAAGCTCGGGAGGGGGCTTGCCGACAGCCTCGGCCTCCTCCTCGAGGCATACGTAGTTGAGGCACTTAGTGAAGTGCTCCTCATAGTAGGCCACCGCGCCCTCCTCGACCATCAGGGAGAAGGACTCGTAGAAGAGGCTCTTCAGATTTTCCTCACCTCTATGCTCTATATGGATGACCTCCATGGGATCGGCCAAGGGGCCTTCAACTGCTTAGACAAATCCGCAATGGACTTGTTCAAGCGCTCAACCTCAAGTTTGAGGGAGTCTACTTGATCCAGGGCCGTCTGAAGAGCTTCCTGGGATGAGGTTAACTCATTCTTCAATTTCTCGAAGGCTTCAAAGCCCTCCTTCCACTGAGAGACATTTGTAATTGCCTCGTCCCGCTCCAGCTGAAGCGCCTGCCTGGCCAGTTGCTCTCGTAGGAGTGCATCACCAATCTTGACGATGTCCTTATTTTGCCGAGCTGACTTCTTGGAGAGAGCCTTAAGGGCCGTTTCGTAATGGATCTTTTGTAGGGCCAGGGTGCCGGTGCTCTCCTCTTGTAGCTGGTTGATGGTGGCCTAGGACGCCTTGTTCTTCTAATTCTCCTTATCCTTCCAATCTAGGAAGGCACTGAGCCGGAGGAAGATCTACATTTGGACGGAAACAAGTCAACAAAAGCAAACTAAGAAAATAATCTAAGTATGAAAGCAAAAATAAGCCAAGTGCTGTTAAGAGACGCTACCTCGGCGTTACAGTTGATCATTGGGCCAAGGAAGCCCTCATTAATGCCGCAGAATTTATCCCGTTGCTCCTTAGGGACGACCCGCTGCATGCCCTCCCTAATAGCTTTCCGGTCAGAGCTTGTGAGCGACAGGTCGGGTAACTTCATGTGCATCTCCTTAGCAATGTCTGCACAAAGTAAGGAAAAGTTTTAGAGTGAACAAACTAGTTCATAAAAATACAAGTAAAATTCGTACGAATGTTCAACATACCGTCCGAGAAAGATGGAGGAGATGGAAGGTTGAATGAAGAAGGGGGCATTGGCTCATCCCCTTCCTCTTATGTGCGACCGCGTTGTTCTTCGGCTGACTGAGAAGCAGCTTTCTGCCACGCAGATTTATCTACTACCTTGACATGCGGGGTCGAGGCTGAGTTGCCGGTCGTTTTTGCCGGGGACGACTTACCCCCATCGTCCGCATGGACGGACTCATCGTGGACCGCCTCAGTTTGCGGATCTACGGGCTTGGAGACCCAACTAGGTGACAGCTGGGGTGGCTCTCCTTTAGACTGCTTTAAAGCAATCTGCGGCGTGACCTTGGTCGCCTTGGTGGAAGACTTAACCTTTGTGGTTGTTGTCTTCTTGGCTTTGGACGACTGGCCGTCCTCAGAAGCAGAAGCTGGCTGCTTTCTCTTCGACCGAGGAGTAGGAGTAGCCGCCTGAATGAAACGATTTAAAGTCAGATAAAATGAAGCACGCGTCCGAGAAAAGCTGAGAAGGAACCCCTTCCCAACCTTTCAACTCGACAAACATAGATAAAAGTGGTGTCCGAGTGAAATTAGATAGGATATTCTTCCCAACATATCAACTCGATGTGAAGGCAAGTTGAATTGCGTCCGAGTGAAATGGGGAAGAATTCTTCCTCCAACACACCAGCTCGGCATAAAAAAAAAAAGAACAGATTCTCAATACCTCCTTGGCCTGGTCGTGCTGCTGTTGGCAGAGTTTGTACCGCACTAAGTCCAGCTCGGACATGTCAACCTCCCCCTTCTGCTCAAGATCTAGCATTCCAAGAGCTACGTCTGAGGAAAGAAAAGAAGAGAAAAAGTGTTAGAATAGTTTCATGTTACAAATAAATTTCGAACGGCTAAGTCACAAGGTTCCACCTTGAGGGTAGTTCTTGTATTGGCCACAAGCCGACATGAATATTCCTAAGCCACGCGACTAGTGGGATCCAATTGAGCGGCACACCCACTGTCTTTTATCCCTAACTACCTTTCTAACTCCGAAGTAGTCCAGTTGGTGCATGTAATTAGGATGGATAGGCGGCTTGCAGGGTCTGTGCTGCCCGCAGCCGAGCTGAATTGGGTTGGCATTGAACCGATTCATCCGGAAATTAAACTCTTTGTCACTTGTCTTAATGCGGTAGAATCGGTGCTTCCGGTCTCGCCACTTGGATGACCTATCCATCACCACCATATAATCCTTGTGGGTGTTCAGAATAAACTAGCCGTCCATGCCAGCATCCAGGCGGACCATGGAATATATCTCACAAAAAACTAGGATGTCCGGATTGAAGCCTTGCCAAAGGCACGTCACCAGATAGCAAAAAATGTTTAACCACCAGATTCTGTTTTTGAAAAGATAAATATTTAAGAATTTTACTTCAGATAAAACACTTATTTTTCAATGATTTTAATTCTGATAAAATTAGAATACGTACGGAAATTCGATTAACCCAATTTTATTGGTAGTCGGATTCCGTACGGATTCTATCTTCTAAAAGCATCGTTGAGCGATAGAAATATCGTGCTGCGATAAGCCTATCACACGGCGATAAATCTATCATGTCGCGATAGAAACCTGTTTTGCTTCGAGTCGGATTCTGACTTTTTTATGATCTTTGACCCTCGTTTTTCCCTATAAATGGAGGTCGTATCACCCCGTTTTCATTCACTAACAATTATCATCTAATTCCCTCTTTAAGCTAAAAGCTTTTCTTTCTCTCTCTTTCTTTCTTAGCCTAGCCTAAACACATCCCAACACCTTCTTGATATTATACACCATACTTCCTTCACGAGCTACGAATACTCCAAGCCAATCTCGTAGTTGCCTTCGACCTCGACGTGGAAGGTTGATAGTTCTGAGGGTTTGGTCCCTAATCTATATTTCAATTATTATTTGATTTATTTGGTTTGTTTGATATAATCTTTCTTGAAGTTACTAACGTGTGTATTATTTTGATAGAAAGAGACACGAGGCATCAAAGTAAGTAATTCGATTACTTTCTTATTCTTTTGATATAGAAATCATGCTTAGAATATTATTAATGTTCCTAATATCATGTTTCTAGTATCATGTTTAGGTTAAAGCTTTACTCTTTATTATTTAGTGACATGCTAGGGTTTGTTATTAGTCCGTTTAGTATCATTCCTAAGATCTGGCTAATATTGTTTTGATGATATTATGATGTTTTGATTATGATGATGACTTGTTGTGTTAATTCATATGTTGCTTGATTATTCATATTTATTGTTATTGCTTGATCACGCTTTTCTTGCAGGTTTAAAGGGAATTTGCACTTGAAATCACGCCTAATAAGATAATTAATAATTTGGTTTAGGTTAATATGATTTTAATTCAAGTGATCGCCAATAATAGATTTATTTATGCATTAATAATCAACCAACATAGATTAAACAGGTTTAAGGCTAACTTGTTGTATGTATGTTGATCGGAAAGCGCACATGAATATAATAAGAATTAAGTAGAGGTCGATTTAGGGCGAGTTTAATCTCTTTTAGGTTGGATTCGTACCATCATCCCCGAATAGACAGTCATGGTTCCAGACCACCATGGAGTTAGCGATCTCCGTGATCTTGAATGGGGTGTAACCTTCACACCCGTGAATGGTTTACAAGTTCCTAAAACTTGTTGGCGACTCTTTTATCTCTAGCTTCCTTCCCTTTGGACGCTACCATGCTTAAATGCATGATCACAGTGGGGCTCAAGGTTGGGTTTGAAATATTCCCTATAGATTTTTAGCGACTCCACTAGGGATGATTTCTATTTTGATTCCTAAAATTATTTTGGCAGTCGACTTAGAATGAGTGGATGAGACTTGAAAGATTCTAGATATTCATGTGCGTAATATTGATTAACATTGTGGCATAAGCATAAAAAGGTTTGCATTGGAAAGACCATCCGTAATGCATAAAAAACATAGGATTTTGACACGTAAGAAAAGTCGTCAACCTTACAGGCGTACGGGTCCTTGAAATTATCAGCATTGAGCTCCTCGACCGCCTGATCGGTGTCTGGGTTCTCAGCCTCTCCTTAAGCAGCTTAGGGAGCGGCCGCAAATTCAAAGGACAACACTGTGTGTAGTTTAGCAGCCCCGGCCAAGCTCCCTTCCCCGGAGCCCTAACCGCCTTCAGTAACAATGGTGCCTTCATGCACCAAGTGCTTTTTACCCTTATCTTTCCTTCCCCCAGCGTCTGCCTGGTTTCCAGAAGGAGGAGCGCTGCGAGGGGGCAGGTAGGCCAGCTCAACAATATGAATGCCAGTCCTAGGCCTGGCCGACCTAGTAGTTTGGATTGAGGGTTGTTGTAGATTTTGGACGGACACCCCAGAGTTCGCTTGAAAAGAGGAAGGATGCCTTCCAGAAGATGGCAGCTCGGACGGCATCAAGACCGAGCTGGTAAATTGTGAGAGGGTGGTTCCAGATTTTGCCCGGACGCCTCCCTTAATAAAGAAGTGCCTGGCTGATTTTGGCGTTCTTCAAAGGAGGCCGTCATCTCAACCACGGAGCATGCACTACCACTGACAGTGGTTGTGTTCGTGGTCTCCCCGTCCGTATTGCTCGGATCGTAGGGGACTAGGGGATCCACCATACTCCCATCAGGGTTTCTGGGGACGTCTCGTTCATACGTTTGCTTCGTACGCGTAATGTTCGACTGCAGGGACAGAGAAGAATAGGTGGGGTTGAGTTGGTACGCACTAGAAACGGACCCACTCCATAGAGAGGAGGACTCGTCCCCGTCCACTCTAGACTACTTAGTCCCACGCGAACGGCCGACCTCATGAGGAGAAATGGACAAAGCCGAGTGTTGTACCAGTTTGTTTTTATAAAAATAAAACAAGTAAAGAAAAAAGGAAGAAGTGAAGAAGAGTAGACGGTTACCTCTGTACGTGTAGAAAACCTTAAAAGTCTTTGAAAATCTTGAGGGTTGACCGGAAAACTCAAAAACTTGACCGGCAAACTCAAGGAACACGGCGGAGCTCTCAAAGATTTGGGAAGAAAGTTACTTTCTCTCTCTAAAAAGCTCTAACTTCTCTCTAGAATAAGCAAATTTCCAAAGTAACAAAATAAAGTCAAACAAATTTTATTTATAGGCCAAATTTATGAGGGCAAAATGGTAAAACCACCTTTCCCGCCCAGAAGCTCAAACAGTAACTTTTGAAAAGTTTAACTTAGAGGCTTAAACGGTTTAAAAACCGCTCCGTCATTTAAGACGAGAAGATGTATGGTCACCTTAACGACGCGTCAAAATAGACGGCCAGGTCAGCAGGATCTGAACGGTCATTCCGGAAATCACGGAAGACAGGTGTTTCACCCAAAGTTGGTCGGCACACCCTATCCGTTTGATTTTAAGACTCAGGTCCACTAATAAAATCAGGCGGACCAATCAAGGCAGCTAGCCCAAAGGAAAAATCTTATGGGTAGACGGACGGTATTGTCCGTCTCCTATTAGTGATGATGCTCCATCAGCCCAAACATTCGGCCAATAATGGACGGATAAAGATCAAAGGAGGAGGCCCGTATGGTACGAGTCACCCCCTCTAAGGGGCAAATGTTTAGGGTAAAAATACCCCCATAGATGGTCCAACCCCATAGCGACACGTGGCCCAATAAAAAGGCGACATGTGTCCCTATAGGAAGACGACACGTGTCAAACATAGGAGAACCCTAAAGAGAGAAAAGGCCTCCTTACATCAGGAGGCCCAAATCCCTAGAAAGCCGCAAAACGGCGCCACTATAGGACACATGTCCTAACCTGATTACACCGCCAATCAATGTCTAGCTAGCCTTTTAGGGAACTAACCCTAAATGGGCACACTTTCCCACCCCTATAAATACCCCAATCATTTATGATGGGGGGGGGGGTGGATTAAGACATATCATTCAAGAGCACTAAAAGTTCTAACTTCTCTCTACTTTCTCTCGCTCTCTACATTTATTTCGTTTTCCGGTCACTAACTTGATCGTCAGAGGCGAATATTCCGTCAACCGGAATATTCGTTATTTTGCAGGTGTCCGCGAACGTTCGACTATATTCAAGACCAGTATCTCGAGGAATTCCAAAAAACCCCGAAACATGTATAAAGGTTGGATTTTTGTGGAATAAATTTAAGGTTGGATTTTTTTAGAGAAGAAAGTGTAAAGGTTGGATTTTTAATTTCCATTTTTCCAAAATAAAAAGGGGCCAGGGCTAAAGCTTTCTAAGACTTTTTTTTTTTTTTTTATTATATATATATAGGATATACTTCTATAATACGTACTCCTTCCGTCCCCAAATTTTCTTCCCATTTGTTATTTTGACACTATTCATAAGGTTTGACAATTTTCTAAATTACTCTTAATGTATGAGACATGACATAGTCATGTCGGGTCTAAATTTATTTGTTTTAATGAAAAGTTTATTAATATGCAATTGTTATATTTTTCACTAATGAGCAACTAACGTTATTTATGATCAAAGTTTTGCATTGATAAATGTGTACAATCAAAATGGGAAGAATATTTAGGGATAAAGGGAGTAGTACATTTTAAAGACATAATATTTCACAAGACTCTACCACGTGACATCCTCCTTTAAAATATATGGTGTGCCATATCATCCTTGCATATGATGATATAATTGATATCACATAGAAAACATGGTATTGCATTTGGTTAATCATGTTTTCTCTCAAAGCAAAGACTTTACACAACCATCATAGAACCTTCGGCTATTTCACCAAATGCAACTGACAAATTACGAAATTCATCAAATGTCATCGAACTTTTCAGAATTCACCAAATGCCATTGACAGCTAGTATATTAACACAACGTGCCATTAATGATGCCAGGACGTTAGTTGGCCGTTAATGAAATTCTTAATTCATGAAATGCCATTGAGAAGTTTATATATTTCACCAAATGCCATTACTTTTATGTTTTGTTTCCCAGAAAAACCTCTGTTCATATGAAGTGTAACGACTAGTTAGTTTGAGTTTTTTTAAATTTTTTTTGGACATAATAGCCGTTGCACCGCATTTGTTATATATACAGTAGACTACAACTGTTGTAGGAAATGATTTTTGCAAAATCATGAGCTTCATGTCAAACACATCCTCTTCAAAACATGAGTATGCGTATGTGAGGGTTCCAAATAAATTGTGCAATTGTGGTAGAAAATATGCAATTAGAAGCTCAGAATCAACATCAAATCCCCAAAGGCTTTATTATAAGTGTGATGCATGTGATAGCTTCAAATGGTGCAAGGTTGTGATGCATGAAGAAGGTCAAAGCATGGGAAGTCAGAGCAGGGGAAGCTGTTATGCAAGGGATGGGTCAGGCCAAAGCAATGTACATGAAGAATTGAAACTGTTGAAGAAGAAAATCAAGCAACAGCAGAAAGTCGTGGATTGTATAATTAAATTAGGGGTACTGATTTGTGTAGTAGTGATGTTTGTAATATTGAAGTAAACTATTGTGTAATTGGATTGAAATTTAATAAAAACTGAAGTTATATTTTGTGCCCAAAAAATTGGTTCTTGTTCAAATCATGTACCCAAAAGATGCTTCCTGTTTAATTACAAGTTTATAGTCAAAATATACTACACAAAATAGCACACACAACACTGTCAATCTTCAAAAATTACATGGAGAAACTGGGTGTGCACTAAAAACAGGAGAAACTTTGCATTCATGCTGCTTTCTTTTTTCTGTTGTTGGCTTGAGAGGTGGTGGCTGATGTGCTTGCTTCAGTTGCAACCCTTTTCTTCCTTGATGAACAAGTGACCTTGTTGTGTCCCAACTCACTGCATAAGCTGCACTTTACTGTTGCATGCCTCTTCCCTCTCCTAGATTCATTTGGCCCTCTTTGTCTTTGCTTCTTTGGTCTCCCTGCAGCTCTTTTCACCAAAGGGGGCAATATGTCAGGTAGGTTCCCTGATGGCCATTGTGATGGGTCAGGCATAGGGTGCAAATGCTCTGCATAAGTGAGCTTGTATGCCTTCCCTTTGAAACAGGGGGCTACAAAGTCTGCTGGTTGCAACCTCTGGTGGTATATGACCCTCAGCACATGTTTGCATGGAAGTCCAGAATGCTGCCATTTCCCACAACCACATATGCCAGTGCTCAGCTTGATGGGAAAATGGACATGTTGGTCTCTGACCTCAAATTCATCCCCACCACAGGGAATAGCATAGCATAACCTTGACTCATCTGATCTTGTTTGTAGAATCTTGTCTTCATACTCAGTCAGGTCCATATCCCCATGGTTAGTGATTTGTCAAACCTTGAGCCAATCCTCTTCATCACCCATTGCCTTATAGCTTCAAAACAGTATGCAAAAAAAAAAGGTGTTAACAACATGGATTACAGTATATTTTTGTGTGTTCAGCTTCAAAACAGTATGCAAACATAGTAGTGTTATGGTTCAAAACAGTATGCAAAAATAGTCGTACCTTCAAGTATTTTCAGAACTGGTAAATCTCTGTATGGCTTGGTGCATGAGTTGAAAGACTCCACAAAATTTGTTGTGTTATGGTCACAACAGAGGGCAGGATCAAACTTATGCCTTGACCAGACCTCAGTGCAACTCTCTAAGTACTCAACAGCCTTAGGGTTGTATTCTTTTATCTTTTGCATTGCCTTGTTGAACACATACTCGTTGTATGCATCAGCTGCTATCCAGAACAGCTTGTGAAATGCTGAACCACTAAATCCTTTAGCCTTGCAGTTCATGTATAGGTGCTGGCAACACACTCTTCTTGTTGCTCTAGGGAATGTCTCATTAATTGCTGTGTCAACCCCCTGCATACAAAACAGTGTAATGAGTAATTGTTAAACATGAGAAACTAAACTAAGAGTGACATGTAAGAACAAGAATATGAGGGTGGATTACCTTCATTCTGTCAGAGATGAAGGTCCAATCATCTCTCCTACAACCTTCTTTCTCAAACAAGCACCTCAAATTCCTAAGAAAATAGCCCCAACTGTCAATACTCTCAGAACCCACCACTCCATATGCAATGAGAAAAATCTCATTATTCCCATCAATCCCAACAGCAGTTAGAAGAATGCCCTTGAAACGTCTACTCAGGTGGGCTCCATCAATGCCAATGAATGGCCTGCATCCTCTCAAGAATCCCCTTAATTGGGCAGCAAAAGAAAAGAAACAGCCCTTGAACCTTGGGGGCTCAGTTGCAGTGGCCTCACCCCATGTGACCAGGGCATAACTACCTGGGTTGGTCTCCTTCACCATTTCAGCATACCTAGGCAACACTGAGTAGGCCTCCCCATAACCACCATGGATAATCTCCTTGGACATTGCCCTCACCTTGTACAACAGCCTTTTCTTCACTTGTAGCCTAAACCTTTCCATACAAAGTTTCTGTAATGCATCAACTGGTATGTCAGGATTGGCATGAATGTCTGACTGAAGATGCCTACACAGCCACTGAGAACTCACAATTGGATTTATTTCCAATCTCCCACAACTACTATGCTCTCCTGTTAGAGACTTGATTGCCCAGCTGATCTTGTCTTTCATAGTGGAGGCATGAATCCTCCAGTTGCATGTGTCAATAGCACACCTTGCTATCAATCTTGTTGGGTCACTCTTTTCTACATAAACCCCAAACCCTTCTTGGACACAGTAGTCCTTAAACACATCCAGAAATGACTGCCTGTCTGCAAATATGAGCCATGGCTCTAAAGTGATGGATCCAAACTCCTGATTGGTCCAAATTTTGCCATTTTTATATGTTTTATCCATTGTTGAACTGCCATCCAAAAAATCCTGAAACTGCTTCTCTGGAACATCATCATGAAGGTCATCTGTGTCTCTTTCATCCTCTATGAAATCACAGAGATCTGCCTCATCATCATCTTCCTCACTGCTAGAAAGTATATAATCATCATCCTCACTGTCACTTCCAAACTCATCAGAGTTTTCTTCAGAGTTTTCTTCACTGACGGGAACATTTGTAGCCATGTTCCTTGCTGATCTCCTCAGACTGACACCAACCCCCTTACCCTTGCTAGAAGCAGTCTTTTTTGACCTAAATTCCTCAGGTCTTGATCTCCCCTTTTTTGCTGGAGCAGATGGTGGAGGTGGAGGTGGAGGTGGGACTTCTGTTTCTTCACTGACAGGTACATGGGAAGGATCAGGGGAGGGTTGTGGTTCAGGGACTGGTGGGGAGGGTTGTGATTCAGGGACTGGTGGGGAGGGTTGTGATTCAGGGACTGGTGGGGAGGGTTGTGGTTCAGGGACAGGTGGGACTGGTGGGGAGGGTTGTGGTTCAGGGACTGGTGGAGAGGGTTGTGGTTGAGGAGGGGGTTGGGATCTTTTTTTGGGAGTGGTTTTCTTTTTCCTAGGAGTGCTTTTTTTCCTAGCTGATGGCTTCTTGGGCTGGTTAAAAGGAGAGGCTGGTTGAGAGTTTTTTGGTGGAGTTGGTGGTTGTGTACTTTGTTCAGGTTGAGGCTGTGATTCCCCAGGAAATACCACATCAGCTTCTGGGGTGGCAAAAACCCTAACATATTCAACATCATTTATCTCCTCTGCATTTACAACAGGAACCTCAACTGCAACTTGATACTGTTGCTGTTCCATAAGCTCCCTCTCAGCTTCCTGCTCTTCAACCACCCTCTTGGCCTTTTCCAGTTCTATTCTCTCCTTCTCAGCCTTTGCCTTAAGCCTTTTTTCCCAACTAGCTACAGCATCCTTAAACACCACACTAGGTCCACTCTTCTCCTCTAAGAACACTTGTATTGTTTCCCTACCTTCATACCAATCCTACATTTGCAGCATTTGAGTATCCCCAGTTAACTCTAACTTCCTATTAGTCCTAGGAGGCATTACATACAAACTAAAGTATTTGGGAAGGATCACATTTTGCCTTTCTGAATCCTCAAACATGTACTCAAACAAGTCCATTAGACTTGTTCTGTCAGTATCCTCAATCCTCACATCAAACCCCTGGTCTTTGTAATGAATATCAAGCCACACTGAACTCATCCTAAGAACAACAAATTACTTATTACTACAATGCACTTCAACACACATCATTCATATCAACAAACACATATGCACTCAAATATACTGATCAACTCGCAAATTTAACTCTCAAGCACACAATTACTACGATAAACACAAACCGGGTTACCCCAAAACACACATTGACAGATTCATACCCACAATTCCAGTTTTTAACATGCATTTTTTCAATATTTCACAAAGGCCAATTCAAATACACAGATTGCACTGATCATCTTGCAAAACCCTAACCCTAACACAATTTTCGTAAAAAATATCAGAATCGAAAAGCGAAATAGAGTATCGATGGATAGATTATTACCTTGCGTGCTATCTCCAACCCCTCAAACTGAATTTTGCACTTCAAACTTCCTTCAAGTTCTGGCACTACTTCCTCGCACTTCTGGGTTCGCCCAGAATGAAGAACACCAAAGGGTTCGAACTTGTTGCAGAGTTCCGTCGTTCAATGCTCCAACTTTGCTTCTTCGTTGCCAGAGATTTCAAGGTTTCAGTTTTGGTGAACTTTCGAAGAACAGGGGAGAAGTTATGGAAGAACAAGGTCCAACAACAATTGAATAATTGAAAAAAGAGAAGTCAGACAATCAACTTCTTAATGGCGGCATTAAACACAAAGAAAGGGTAAAATAGTATTTTCGCAATAACGGCCAACTAACGTCCTGACATCATTAATGGCACGTTGTGTTAATATACTAGTTGTCAATGGCATTTGGTGAATTCTGAAAAGTTCGATGGCATTTGATGAATTTCGTAATTTGTCAGTGGCATTTGGTGAAATAGCCGTAGAACCTTTAACGGTCTAACCTACCAATACACAAAGTAATGTGACATATACTTTGGTGGCAGTTGTCGTTTAAAGTGGTATGACAAATAAAAAAGAAAGCACTCTAAACGACAAATACACAGTAAAAATGTTATCATTCACTTTTTAAAATCTCCTCATACAAAAATTGTTTGATTCCCTTGGCCACTTACTGAGTATAATACCCCTCCAGCAAAAAATAGACATCGTCGTATTCAAGAGATGGAAGAACAATTTGCATTGTAATCATAATCCAATTTTCTCTATACGAGTTTTAATTCCTTTCCTCTACGCGTCTACCATCATGTACATTATTGTGCATCACACGGTATTAAATACTAACTTTCTTATTAGGCCGCCCCATTTACTCAACATGAGAAATAAAATTTGTTTCTCAAGAGATTAAATTTGTAAAATTCCAGATAAACCGCTGCTTGAGAAACATAGCGGTTTTGCCAATGAACAGTAAAAAAAAAAGTGATTTTATTTACGTCTTTGCCATTTGAGAAACATAGTTTATTTCTCATGTTGAGAAACTTGGAATTTCTCCTTATTTATCTCCGGTATCACCAATGATTTCGTGAAAATTTGAGAAATGAGACTAGTCAATAGTGTTTCTTCTTGTATTGAATGAGATTGATTAGTATTTTCTATCAAGGATGAGGTCAGGCAGAAAGCAGGCTGGAAAACACAAAGAGCATTTTGAACTTATAATGGCTTTCATGAAAATTTGTTTGGTTCTTTGTTTTTGCTATACATTTTCTTTGCCTTACAGTTTATCACAAATTCAGTGACAAAAATCAGTCAGCAAAACTTAGCGCCTGACAATCTTCTGGAGGCGGCCTATCATCTTAATAGCATAGTATATCACTATAATCAACCAATCTTTGGTTTTGTTTTGTATCTATTCTGACTTTCTGTATTATGAAAATTTGACAGCAACATCACAAACATCAGGGGATACTGCTGTCAGTTGATCTAGTTGTTGCGACTGCCATATCGCTTTATTCATCAGGCTTCGAACCCTCACTTTGCAAGTTAACCTTGGAGCAAAGGAAGAAGAATGCTGCTGTGTACATTGCAACGTGCCATGTACTGTTATAGACCAAGGCATAATATTAGTTCTAACAAACGAAGTACACAACAATTTTTGTTACATTAGGCCTGTAATTTTGTTGCAGGAGAGGAAAGTTCTGTACCTGTGAAAAATCCAGTAAGTTTCAATGTCTTCTAGATTCCAGCTTATTGCTGCCAAGGCTAATGCAACAAAACCTGCTACCAGAAACCTCCAACGAAAGCTTCTGAGCATTTTCTTCATATTTTCAAGGAACCATGAACTAGATATCGTTGGCCTGTACAAACATTTTACAATGTCTATAAGAAGGAAATTTATGTATATGTGTGCATTGCAACGTGCCAGTGTGATGCCTTTAGAATTATATCCGATTATATTTTGCAGATATTGCTGAAATTGTGCAGTATTCTGTATAAGTTTTAGCCAGTTTTTTCTTGATAATTGATAGAAGTGAGAAATAAAAGAACAGATCATCAGAAGAATTCACTCCTGTAATAACCTTTGAGAATGGGTAGAGAATGCTATCAATTTGGTTGATGATTCTACCAGCCATGTAATGAGAAGGCACGCCACACCAATGATTATCACAAATTTTATATTTCTGGAACTGCAAAAATATTTAAACTTTGATGCATCACAACTGAAATTCAAGTTTGCTAATGAAGTTGAGATCTCATAAAATTGGCTGAATGGTAAATAAATCGTAAAAACTAACCTGGTGGCATCACTCAGCGCCATGAGTGCTATGAGAATCCACACAACTGAAAGAATGCCTCTCTTCAAAGCTTCACTTACAGAAACCATATATATGAATGTGCTTATCACAGCCACAAAAGAGAGCCAGAAATCCATGAACTGAAAGCACTCGAAAGTAGAATGTAAGACAAACAATTACTATGACAACCTAATAAGCAAATGAATTTGAATATGTAGTATAATAATTGTAACAAGTTAGAATATTTACCTGTAGTGTACCATACTCCAGAACACATCTCCACTTTACATCACAAGCATGATAGATAGCACTCGCGACTCCACTAGAGAGAAAAACCACCCACTCGGCGTAAGACTGCATTCAAGTATAGTCCCATGATGTGATTAGATTATGAAGGGCTCTAAAGCGCATAATATAAGTAAACTATGAACGTAGGAAGTCTTCAATTTTCACAGTGACATATTTAAGGCCTTACTCTCTTCCAAAGGGCACAAATTGCAGGAAGTAAAGCTGCTGCATTTGATACTACCAGAAATAAAATCTGAAGCTTCTGCTCTGCATTATATTCAAGTTGGTTTTTTAACAGGAAAAGATGATAAAAGGCAATACAAAACAAATTAAAAGGGAAATTATATGTCTGCTTGGTTCCAACCAGATCTCGGTACTACTTCTATGCTGCAATCAAACCCACCATGGAAAGTATCACATTTACAGAAGCTGAAAAATCAGTGAAGGAAATTGTGAAAATCTGAACAGAAAATGGAAAAGTAATGCAGAATAGTTCTGAATAATATATATGTATAAAGAACATAAACATGAATGAACAAAGCAGACCTGCAAGATCTCAAAGCATCAACATCTATGCATGTCCCATAACCGGAACAGTTATCAGCACAAGACTCGACAGAAAGGAAGAGGTCGGTCTGAGACTCCAAATTCTTCCTGGAATTCGGTCTCCTTATTAATCCAAAACTCCATTTTCCTTCTTGAGCATTAACTATATCGAATTTCACCCTTTGATTGCTTGATACATATACCTTAAACAAGGAAAATCCATTATTGCTGTTACTTGATTGGTTTGCATAGTAATAATCATACACCTTAAGAGATGGTAGACCACCAAATCTAGCATATAGTTCATATTCTATGCTTGTATTTGACACAATCTCGATTCTAATGTTTTTGCTTGAAGCATTTGATGGAACTTCTATAAAATAATACGTCCATGGATAGTCTAAGTTATCTTCTTGTAATGATATCCTTTGAGGAAAATTAATCGACGAGAGCTTAGTGCCATCCACATCCATAATGGGGCTTTCCTGAAAATTCACATGTCAAAGACAACAAGTATTAGTTCTATACAAAGGCCCTTTTCTCTTCACTTGGTTTTTATATATTATACTATCAAAACGAGGGTTTTTTTTTTTTGTTTCAACCTGATATATTACCGAATAAAACTGTGTTCATCAATTCTCTAGTGCTTTTCACATTTATATACGGCCACTAATTAACATTGTTTCTGCTAAAATTGATTCTTATTGTATTTTTTTCAAGTAAAAAAGAACAGTCGATCTTGGCTATTTTGTTAAGCTAAGGTCAATTAAGTTGAAATGTAACTGAGAAACAAGCATGTTGTTAGGGAGTAAAGACTGACTCACTGACCTGTAAAGGATAATTCAGGATTTTCCACCTCAAGGAATAGCAGAGCTGTTTCACTTGTGTTTTATGAAGACTTTTGTCTCTAACATTTACAGTATGTGTAACATCAGGCACAATGTAGAAGTACCAAGTACCGAGCTTTGGTGTTTTGATCACGAGTTGCTTTCTGCTTATATCAGTGAAATAGTCATACAAACTAGTACTTGGGACTGCACCATTTCTTGCATAAACGATCAAAGATATCGCACCATGTCCTGTGTCATTAATTCTAATAGATTGATTTCCCAATCTGATATCATAAGCTGAGAATCTCAACTCCACTGACATGTTTTCGACATTCAGAAAGAAGAGCTTTGGACTCATATCAGGCATGTGACAAGAACGAAGGTGGTTTCTGCAGGCAACTTCACTCCCTCCAATGACTTGTTTACTTTGTGTATTATCATCATGGCTATTCACTGGAACACATTGAAGTCGGTGAAGTTTCTTGTCACAGAATTGTCCCCAGAAAATAGTTCTATTACATGCTTCAACACTTAAAAAGGCGCTGAATGTGTAAGATCTACCTCTGTTGATCTGTTGATTCTCAAAGTCATCTACTAAAAATCAAAACTGTAACTCGGAGAACATTATAGTGGAAAGACGTACCATTTTAGACTGAGTTCGAGCTGGTCCGATACCATTGAAAAGACCTATGAACAGAACACCTTCTTTAATCTGCATCAGTTAAGAACAAACCTTTAACATAAGTTCACTTAAGAAAAAGTTAAAACTTTTGTACAATGTTATATTATGAAATTATATTATAAACCTGCTCATTTGACATTGTAGGCCACATAGTATCTTGCATAACATAGCATTTATCAATACTTAAAGCGAGAAGCTTCTTACTTGATTGATCATAAACATCATCTAGCACTGCAACAAGAAACAAAATATACATATCAAAAGTTTCAGCTAATTTAAAAGAAGAAAAAGGGTATGCATATCCTAGCATAGAAACTGATTGAGTCATTATTTAAACTTGAATCCAAAACATGGTATATGTACCGAAGTTTTTTAGAGCAGCCTTTGAGAAATCAGGAAGAGGAAGACCTCCTTGTCGAAAGCACATCATAGGCAGTCGATGCGCACCCCTTTTGCTTATGAATTTTGAATCCTGTTATTAATAAACAGAATGCATTATGTAACATAATTGAGGCAACTGTCACATTTGAAATTATAAGTGTGTTAGAAATCTTAGAATAAACACTATTTAACATGTACTAGTATGAAGTAAGCTTACTAGTTCTATATTTGTGTTCAAGGCAATGGTCAGGGCAGAGAACCTCGGTGGCAGCTCAACTATGAAATAATAAAACTAAGAAGTAAGAAACATTTACATACAAGGAATTTACAAGCTATGTAGTCTTGAATGTGGCAAGATAAATGAATTTTATTTTTGGACGTATTAGATTAATACAAAGTACTTATTATGGTGCGTTCTATTCACCCAGTTGAACATATCAATTTATCAACTTAACCATTTTATTTTTTTTTTTTTATGTGTAAATAAGCCGAACAAAATAGTTTCGTACCTTGATCAAGTGCAATTAATACGAGCATGGTCTCAATTGCTTTATAAACAATTTGGGTGTGAAATTGTTGTTGTTGTTTTTTTTTTTTTTTTTAACTTATTATATCAAATCATCAGTTTCACTAGCATGCAAAGTAAAACTTCTAAAAGTACTACAATTTTTCAATTTTTTTTATCCATGACTTGTCTAGAAAAGCAAATTGCAGGTCAATTTCACGTTGATCCTTAGCAAATTTGTACCGTGTCCAAAAAAAAAACAAAGTAAAAAGTGGCAAAAACTTGTCCTTAAGCCTAAATTGAGAATGTCATTTTCGTCCTATTTCTAATTTGTCATAATTCACATTACATTAGGACAAAGTGAGAAGGTGATTTCTGATATTGACATCAAACAATCTTCAAAAAATTGAATTTTATTTATTTATTTATTTTTTATTTAAAACAAAAAATTGATGGTATAATGTTAAAGAGAGAGCCATAGCCTACTAACAAGAATGGCACCCATTCTAGGGTGGCCAAATTCGTAACATGTTCTTTTTTTTTTTTTTTTTTGGCGTCATGCCAAATATATAACCGCAAATCCGCAATACCCTAAAAATGGATATCGTAAAGGGTATTTTCGGGTTAATTGGGCCACAATATGCAAAATTTGCATATCATTACTATGAGTATGGAAATTTTCCACCTCAATCCCTCATTATTTTTATAAGCGGTTTGCAAATCACAGGGATCAAAGGACTTGCTACTAATACAGCATAATCAGTACATTCACACTAAAAAATCAGACACTATTTTTAGTTTACATTACTAATGTTGGAAAAAACCTCAACTACTGCATTATGCATAATTGGACTCCACTAAGAGCTTAATTGGTGAATTCTGTTTAATAAATTGACTCATTCTCCTTGAAGTCATTAACATAGGATATAATTGTGTTGATGAATGAAGATATATATTGAATTGACTTGAATGTCGAAAATAGAGCTTTGAGAGAATTAAATGGATGTACGACTTTATATACTTTTTAAATTGTTACATAACATATTTTTGAAAAAATACTCGTTCTAACAATCTTACGTACAAGAAAAATCTTACATGTGAACCATTTAATTTCCTTAGAAACTCTTGTATAAACAAAGGTGCAAGGAGCGCCCAGCCGCCCAATGATATTGTTGTTGCTCATTTTACTTATTATTACTCATCTAATCATTAAATGAACATATTATAACCTTGCACCAGTATACAGCTATTAATTTTCATAATTCCTTTCTTAAAAAAAAAAAAAAAAAAATTAAACTGATCATTTTATAATAATTTACATAAAACTATAATCAACTTTACCTATCTCATAAGAAAATTTATTTACATGGTATATTTTCTAAATTTTCTTCCATAATGATTATATTATATAAAATAAGATCCCTGACAAAAAAAAAAGAATTATATTCCGTGCATTAGATACGAGTAATAACAAAGTAAAAACTGACCTCTTAGGTAAGACCATTCAAATGGTTTGAGGATAATTGGAGTGTAATTCTTACTCCAAACATTGTAAAGATCGCTAGTGTTATTTTCACCAGTAACATAACAACTCACTGCTAACAAAGATACACACAACACGTAAAAGACCGCCATGATCGTTACTTGGTTGCTAATCATATGCTTCGGCAAGGAGGAAGAGGGAAAGTTGAAGTTTTTGTACTATGTAGAAATGAATTGTTGAATAGAATTTCAGAGAAATTGGAGGAATTTTAAGGGGAAATATATATAGTACTTGAGAAATTAGGACAACTAAGGATTTTATTTTGTGCATGAATTATTACCTTTAATGGGAAGACACACTTTTGGGGCCTTTGTCACCTTCAATGTAACTTTATGGCATGGCTAACCATGATTTACTTCCTTAATTGGCTATTGACCAATAGCAGTTCACTTCGCGCACATGTTCTAATTTAAAATTAAAGGCGTAAGTAGTTTAGAACGTATAAATTAAGCGATTTTTTTTTGACATATTATCAATCCCATATTCCGCTAATAGTTTCATTTACAAATTGGTTTTTAACACTCATTCCCATATGGAGGTGTGTTTACATAAAAGTTCATTCTAGATCGCAAGTAAAACTTAATTTCGTTTTCAGTATGATTATCAAATTATTTTTGGTTTTTATGGGTGAATTATAAAAATTAAATTATTAAGATCCTTTCCCGTATCTAATTAATACTCCAAGTTTATTCTTGTTTGGGGATTACAAACAGGATAGTTGCAACTGTACTAGACTACTAGGGAACAAGCAAGGCCAATTTTTGGCAAACAAGGTTGGGATTAAATAGCAAGTGGCGTAGAAAAAACCAACAAACCAAAAAAAAAAAAAATCCCCAAAAAATAGTTAAAAATAGTTACATACATAATTACAGAGTACTGTACTAAGTTTATTGTATTTAATATTTATTTATATTAACTAGATTCGTTAAAAATTTAATTGATTTTGAAATTTGACTTAAACCTACTCCACCTGTTTCGCTTTAATTGCAACACTTACTTTTTTTTTTTCCATCTATTTCTAATTAATTGCAAGACTTCTTTAAACCTAATGTAATTCTTATGTACTAGTAATATACTAATTGTACAAATTATAAAAATTGTTGACCTATGTTGGCTATGTAGGTTGGTTCTACTACCCAAGTAAATAAGCAAATTCACCAAAAAATGTAAAGGTCACGAACAGTCACAAAATTCAAAAACAAAGTCAATTGTTGGAAATCTGGTACGAGAATTTAGCTACCATTGTTTCTAACTTTCCACGACTTCTTAGTCAAATTTCAGCTAGTTTTGAAAATACGCCCCAAATACTCCTTTTTCAAAAATTGAATACATATATGGCTTATAAATAGCTTGGTCTAATGTTAAGGTTTGTATCTCACGACTTAAAAGTTGTGAGATACAAACCCCACTAGAGGCACTTTGGGTTGGGAATTCGCTTACATTTACCCTTCTCTCTCCCACTTCCAAAATGTCTATCCCGCTAATCCAGGCCGGGAGGACCTGTGAGAGGTTCCGGTTCGATAGGGCCCTTCTCCTTACCAACCAAAAAAAAAAATACGGCTTACAAATTTTATACGGAGTATTCTACAATGACCAAAACATAATACTGCCATTATGCCATTGCATCTTTGCAAGTAATACCGCACTTCTATTCTAACGTCATTGCAAATAGATACGTAATTTCAAAACAAGGGATGCTTTAGACCGAATAATCAATACAGCTCAAAGATAATCAATTGAGGTAAAGAAAATTTAATCAGAAACTAAAATTCTTGACCAATTAAATTACACCCTTTGATAAAATGAAAAAAAAAAAATGAGAAAGTGAAATTATAGCTCGCCTTACAAACCTCAAAAATTGGCCGGAAAACAAGATTTTAACTAACCAGAAACCAGCATGAACACAAATGACAAACAGGAGGAAAATAGATGACAAACCCCCCAAAACCTAGCAATAGTGCTTACAAGTATACAGATTCTTCAATGGGGTAACGAGGATGAAAGTATCTTTCAACTTTGGAGAAAATGCTCAAGCGCTTCAAAGAACAGGGGTGCCATTTCAGGGCTTGGTGTCTTGACTGCACATTTGACTCCAGGGATTCCGGCTGCTGCAGTCAATTCGATCAAAAATGGAATTCCTCTAGGAATCTTGGCTGAGAGATACAACACCTCCTGGTTTGCATTTTTCCTCTTTGCTATGAAGAACATGTTTGAGGCAGCCAATTTGTCAAGAGTTGATTCCATGCTGTTTATTACAAGGCCTGGGAATTCTCTCAAAACCTCATTTGAATCAGGAAGAGATTTCCACGTCTGTCATGTAAGAAAATGTCAATGAATTACAGTTCAAGTCATCAACTGCTAGATAGCCTCAATTTTTTTTTTTTTTTTTTTTTTTTTTTTTTTTGAGGGATAGCCTCACTTCTTTACAAATAAAAGTGGTTGAGCGAAATCCAAGTAAAAACCCAATCACTAACAAATTACAGAGCAGCTTATAAGGGATATTTAACTACTATTCACAGAAAATGAATGGGAAACTAGCTTTGTATACTGCTCTGTAATTAATTCATAAAATAACTATATAAGCAGTGAAAAACAGACATTGATATCAAGCAGCATGAGAATAAGGTCGGCAGCTTACTTGATTAAAAAAGACTGAAAAAAAATTACCTCTAAAAAGGTTCCACGTTCCATTCTGCCATCCTCAGTGAAGAGAACATGCAATGAAATCTTATCACTGAAGTACCAAACTGGTTGCTGGTTGTTCTTTACTGCCACCTGGAGTAGAGTGTTTGGAGCCCCGGGAGCAACATTTTGAAATAGAACCATGGGAAGAAGAGTCCTCTCTGATGTCCCAGGTTGCAACGCTGGAACCTGGCAAACAAAAAAATAGTGAGTTGTAAAAAACATACAAGATAAATTTTCCAGGAAAGACTTTCCAGGTAGCAACATGTACCTGTAAAGGTCCACCAGCTGCAAGGCCAAATGTATTTTTATTGAACTGGATCATGAACCCATCAAGGACTGACTGCGTATTGTTCTCAAATAGCATGCTGTAAAACACTTGTCCATCTCTTCGCGTAAGTTCTGCACTAATTTGTAAACCTTGACCTTTGGCAGCAGGCAATAACACTGGCAAAGGAGGTCTGCACAGGAAGAAAAGAAAAGGTGTTCACAAAAAGCAGATCAAGATTAGAGCAATCTTTAAGACTCCAACAATATAGCAAGACAGGTGCTTCAGTGCTTTGATGTCTGGCAATTTCAAGAAGCATGAACCGAGCCAAGGTCATGGTCATGCATAAATAATACTATTTTATTTTAAGAGGAAGGCCTTAGTATTTTACATTCAATTCTAGATAATATTATGAGTGCGTTTCTTGGCTTTTGACCAGAGGGTGGGTAATCTAAATAAAGTTATCCATGCGTTGACTGGCAAAAGGCTACCATGCTGAAGAGCCTGGTATCAAAGAAAGCTAGAACTCCAAGTACAGACAGAGAAAGGGACTTATCTCAAAATGTGGGTAGTTGTAGTTGGTTTGATAGTTTTCCTAGTTCTATGGTATCATTTGATGGACTCTTACTAGCAAGTTGTGAGTGAATAGCCCTCCCCTTTTGGATTTCTTTAGAAGTAAAAAGTTCGCCAAAAACGTTATGGATACAGACTTTCATGCTGAGAAGTTTTTCAAGCTGAAGGCACATCTCACTCACCCAGCTGGTACAGGCTGATTAACTGGGACAAGAGAATTCGAATTGTCCAGGCCTATAAGATCACCAAGTAAATCAGGAACAGGAGCTGCAACTGGTGGAGAAGCTGATGGCTGCCTAGATCCTGAGCTTGATGTAGGTGATGTAGCTCCATCAGCAGGATGTGCAGGAGATTCAGGATATCCAGTTTCACTTCCCTCAGGGTAATCCTCTTCCTCAACTCTCTGGGCTACTGTTTTGAGACGAGTTACAAATGATTCCGGTGGCTTGTGATACACAGATGATAGAGTTGCAATATTTGCAAGAAGTTCATCAAGAAGAGAAGAATCAAGCTGGTTTGAATCATCAGTGATCACAGGCTTTTCTGCTAACACAACATCTTTAGCTGCCTGCAACAAGAAAATAGATCAATGCAACTGTGTAAGTGATATGAAAGACATTAAAGCATCTCCAATAGTTTCCATTAGGTATCTGGTTGCAAATAAGTGAAAATATCAATCAGGTAGCTCACAGTTGGAGGATAAAAAAGGTATTTGATTTTAATCCTTCACTGGAGAGCTACCTACTTGATTTTTTTATTTATCTGCAAGCAGGTGCCTAGAAGCAACCATAAAAGATGCTCATAATTGTTTTTTTTTTTTTTTTTTTTTTTTAATTTATTTATTTTATATTGCAAGCAAACCAAAGCGATTGCCCAAGCATCATTAAAAATGCTAATGGGTGGTACTGATTATTCCCAGTCTCTTTGATAACAAAGCAAAAATTAATACTCAACAAATCAACACTGTAGATTAATTACACCATACTAACCTCAGGATCAGTTGAAAGAAGACGCCAATATATGTAAGCACGATCACGCAAATCAGGATTGTCAGTCTCAACGGTGGCATTGTTCAAAACAGCCTGAGATATAACATCCAGGGGCAGCATCAGTAAAAAGGTTACAACAAAATGGAATATATAATGTCCAACTCAACTATACTAATTTCTTTTGTGGGAAGACCATGATTTTATTTTCTAACTACAGAAATCTTCATCACATATTTACCCATTAGAACACAGTTAATACACAGGAGAGTGGACAATTATTGGATTTATACAGCCCTAATTAAATTCTTATCAAATCCCATTAAATCCTTGCATATGTTAAGTACTATATTTCATTGGCTATCAATTTCCAAAGCCCAATCCCTCAATATGTCTAATCCTCACTCTTATTTCTTTTCCGAATATTGATCACCATTTGTAGTTTAATACACAAGCACGTCACTTTCCAGCTTCAGTAACAGTTACATCACCGCTCAAATAGCACGGCAATATTTAGCACTGGGTTACAATAAACCAAACTAAAAGTTGCCCTTTGCCTCTTATTACTTATTGAATAGAAGGATTAATCAGTTATTTTCTAATACAGCACCAAAGATGCAATATCAGATCAGCAATGACTAGATATGGCCTTAAATTGGCAGATACCTGAATCATTTGTTGTGGCCCTTCTGTTGGCTTCTTTAGAAAAAGCTTGACAGTTGCTGTCAGCAATTGCAACTGCACTTGTGGTGGCTCCTCAGGAAAACTTTCCAAGAAGCTCTCAAGTAACTCATCTGCATTGTCAATTCTTTCCGCATATTCACCAATGATCCAAATCATAGAAGCCTGAGATGATATATGTAGATAAATAAGCCGGAAAAAAAAAAAAAAAAAAAAAAAAAAAAAAAAAAAGGGAAGAAAAGAATAACACAAAAAGAAGAAGAAAAGAAACAGCTGACTGTCAAAGATCTTTACCTTGGCTTCTGGTTCATCTAAAGTGTCTAAGCTCTCACAAAGAGTTGCAATGATAGATTCATAGCTGGAAAAATCATGGGAAAATTTAGGAAGACAAATCAACAACAACAAAAAAAAAAAGATAAAGGCCATATCATCACATAAAGAACTCATTTTACCAACTTACGTGTTAGGGTATCTTCTAAATATATCTTTAATGACTATAATTGCCTCCTGAACTACATAGTTTACTTTAATCTTGATAAGCTCCAGCAAGACACTGATGCAGCGCTCAGCAGCTCTCTCTAACTTGATGGCACAACGACCAATTGCACGAACAGCCTTTCTAACAAAATCTACATCTACTTCTGTGGCATACTCTTTGAACTCCAGTAAGACCTAGAAACACGATCATCAGATAAGTGCAGAGCCAATGAATTCCAGAATCTTTAAGAAGCAGCAAATAATTGATCATTCACCTGATCAATATTTCTGTCTGAAGCAAGCTTGATCATAATTTCCAACTTCTCCATTTTGACATATATAGGGTCATTATACTTGCAGAAAAACACCTTACAACAAAAAAGACATGTCTGGTTATCGACAGCTATTGAATTTAAAATGGATTGTGTACTTAATTTTACAGAAAGAAGCAATCACAGCTTGGTTAAAAGTGCAGATTCTAAAAAAACCTCCAATACCTTAATTTCATGAGCCAGAATAGTTGGCCTCTTTTGCACTATCAGATTGATGTTTCTAAGGGCAACATACTGTATCTCAGGTTCTGCAGAAAGAAGGGTTACAAGTGGAGGGGCCATTTTCTTACAAAGATTTCGAACAATATCAGTACTAGTAATGAGTTCCATCTGCTGAAGAATCATCTGCATAAATCCACCAAACAAAATCAAAGGATGCAGGCTGCAGCACAGATATCTAACAATGATCATTTAACAAACAGAAAAAGGGGAAAGAAAAGCTTACCTTCACAGCTGAAAGCACAACAGCGCAATTCGCATGTTGTAGACGCGGAGTGACTCTCTCTACAATGTTTTCCGCTTCTCGAGCATCAGCTGCTTTATATCTTGACAGAGCATCCAATATAAAAACTTGACCCCACCTGACAACAGTGGAAATTATTGATAGATAAATTCATCATCAGCAGTGAATGACAAGGTCTTAACAGCTGGATAAACATGTTTGTGCTCCCCCTCCCCCTCCCCCCCCCCCCTTTTCTCTTCCCCAAAAGTAAAAAAAGAGCTAGATAAACTATACATTTCCCCCTATTTATTGACCTGACACATCAGGTGCAAATAAGTTGTGCAACCAAACGCAAGATGACGATATCCAAGGGAAAAAAAATTAGTTATAGTTCGTAAAACACCCGTATAAATTTTATGCACTTGCAAGGAAAAGGCGCAAAGAACCATATAGAACCATGTTAAGTATTCACTCTAAAAGCATCGAAACACTCCATCTCAGAAAATTGTAACAGATTAGTCTAGTGAGTAAAATTCTTTATATTAGAAAGGAATGGTACAAAATTAGTTACTATCAAGTCCAGGGTACTTCCATTGTCCATACAACCAAGAAAAAACTAAAGGTGCAGAAACGTTATTATTGGGCAGAAAGCAATAATTCATATGGCTAATCTATCGCTTGTATGCTTACTGAAAAATATAAGAAAATTGCAAAAGATCGATGTCGTTCAAAGTCAAGTAACCCTGAATCTACTTAAACATCCAAAAGAAAATAAGACAATGTCCACATCACAACTGAGTCAAGAATGATATCTTAAAAGTACATTTACACAAAAAGCAATAAACTCAGGAGAACACAACTTACTCTGTGCATTCATTAAGGGCAGTAAGAAGCTTCTGAAGTGTGACACTTGTGATTTCAAAAATGGGTCTTGCGCTGTTCTCTTGAATCTCAGCAAGAGCTGCCACAGCATTGGCAACTACCATCGGGTTATTGTCAGATATCAAGTCTTTCAGTGAATCCAGAAATCCCCTATCCTCAACAAGCTCAGCATTTATATCAAAAAGCTTAGCCACACAGATAGCAGCTGTCTTGCGAACATATGGATCATCATCCTGTTAAGCAAAACAAAATACAAAAAAAATTAGACCAGCATAGCTCAAAGATAGATGTTGTCCATGCACATATGTCGGACAACAAGATTTTTGAAAGATAAAATAATCAATATGCCAACCTTGAGGCACCTCTGAAGGGGATCACACAAATACTCGGTAATTTTATCAACACGAATGCAGCCCATTGTTCTCACTGCTAATGCCCGAATCAAAGGATTTGGGTCCTGTGAATCCTGCAGAGATACAACAGCAAATTATCAGCTAGAGCAGCAAATAATTATGGTTAATGAAACACACAGCATTGCTAAAGAGGAAAACTGGTATTACAATTCATAAAAAAGTGTTACATAAGGAGCCACCCCTATAATCATGAATATTTTCAATTGTATAAATAACCTGTAGCATTAATAACAAAGTTGGCGCAATAGGCCCATAGCTACAAACAACACCTGAATACTCCTTATTAGAACATTCATTATAATCAGAAATAAAAAAAAAAAACTCCTCTTATTTATAAAAATAAAGCTTCAAAGCTTTAGTACTGGATATAAATTGCTGCACAGACCACTGGTGGTCTATTGAGTTTTCTAAAATCTACATCTAAATTTGACAAACCTGATATTTCAAAAGCATAACTCATAAGTATGTCTAGGACTCTAGGTTTTATGACTGTTAATTATTTTTCTTTTGAACTGGAGTTTCATATGTATTTGATTAGCATCATAGAATTTCAGATATCATTAAACTGAAACTATAAAATTTAAATATACCAAATATGGTGCAAAAATTTGATACTTGATTAATTTCTGGCCCCCATATGAAAAAAAAAAAAAAAGGAAAGAAAGAAAGAAAAAAGAAAAAAAAAAAAAAAAAATCCCCTCTAGCCTGAAATCTTGGCTCCGCCACATGTTAAGATGAAAGCAAGCAAAAATAAGCCCCATGGGAAAGGGTAGATGATCTAAAATAACACAGATATTGCAAAAGGTGAGCCTGGAAAGGCTGGAAGTGTGCTTTATTGCTTGAGCAGTGACTTGAACTTACTCCCTTCCAACCACAACCTTCTTTACAAATCTTCAAAAAGTTTAATCAAACATCCAAAACTATTTGATAACCTAGACATGCAAATATTGACATCCCTCATCAGTCAGAAATCAGTTATATCATTAGAAACTTCAAGCTTGGCGTGGTTACAAAGTAGAGATTCCATCATAAACCATATAGGTATTAGGGTGTTGCTCTGTGTGACAACGTTTAAACTACATCCTCTGCAAAAGATTCCCATTTGGTGTGAGTCACAAATATCCAAGTGGACTTTTTTTAGACAGATTGAGAATAGTCAAAGCTTAAGATATTGCTTCTTCAAGTGATATGGGCTATTCAGTCTAGTAAGTTGAATAAGCCATTGACAGTGTAGATGTATCATACGATGCTATCAACACATAGAAATGCATGTTCACTTTATTTGACTCTCTTAATTTTTCTGCAAAAGCATTTGTCTATAAGTTACCACATATATATCCATTAGCTCCTCATCAACTGACAACTTTGAGACAGGTTGAGCTGAAAGCATAATGATGGATAATTCAACAATAAAAGTCAAGAGCCAAGATCTAACAATGAAGCCAGGAAATATTATGTATCGAGGGCATACAATTTTGAATTTGCGCCATACCTTAACAAATGTGTTGACTGCAAGAATTGCCAGGTCCGGTTGGCTTTTAGCATAATTAATAAGATACAAGTATACTAGTTTCTTCAACTCCAAGTTTTCTGTTTGCATGCAGTTCACAACATCAGTGAACAATGATGACACATCTTTGCCTACAGTCATTGCAGCAATAACCTTTTTCACAGCATCCTTCCTCTTATCCTAAAAAGAGATGATAACAGGCAGGTGAAAAGCATATACAAAAAAGATAGCCACATGAAAATGCAGTAAGAAAATAATATATAATTGGCACAAACTGTGAATTCAATGAAAAATAAAACCACAAAGAATACAACAAATAGGAGTATTGGACCCTTGAGCTGCAACTCTGCGACACCTGATAGGCTGATACTCTGAGGTAATGAGGTAGAAAAGTTGCTATTCAAAAATATCTCTCCAACTCATCTCCTTCTTTCCCCTTTTAAGCGGGGATAGGCTCCTTGATCAGAAGCTTAGTAAACATATTAACATATCCCTCTCTAGTTGAAAATACTATAATATGATTGCATTTCTCTAGATACCCCTTCAAGAATTGGATGGTGGAAGGAGGATTGGATACACAACTATACAAAAACTGTATAACTGCTTGGGGAAATTCTTTTTGTTGGATGAAGGTTTTTAAGGGCATAAAAATCAAATTGAGACATACGCTAAGGAACATGAAGAAGCAGCCTTGCGCTTCCTCACACTTCTCTGTTTAGGTGACATCATGCCAATTTCCTAATTTAAAGGTATGGAACAAAGTTGGAATTGGTATGGATGAAGGAAACATTATATACTGCAAAAGTGCAAAGATTGAAACTCCGAGTTCACAAACCAATTGTTTAAAATCAATAGCATCATAAAAAATGAAGTAACCTAGAATAAAATCTTGAGATTTATGCAATTCCAAACTCATATCCTTCATAGCTTCTATGCCTAACCTGTCCTATTCTATTTTGTGGATAAATCATTCCCAATTTTTCAGTCAATCAAAACTCAATAGAGTTCACTGTAAAAGAGATCTATCATCAATTCAACAGCTAAGGTCTCCATTACTAACTAAGATGCATGTCTGTGCAAATAATAAGCCTGGCACGAACTTTATGAAGATTGCATATTTGCATTAAAATTATAGTAAAAACTAAAAATAGAAGACTACATCTCAACATATGGTTGAAATTCTCCACAACAGTAAGAACTACTCTAAATTCAGCCCACTATCAATCCATCTGTAAAATTTGTAAGGCACTATGCTTGTATTATAAAACTATGTCGAAATGTTTTTCTCAAGTCTAAAGTCCAAAGGGCTGAGATCAGCAAAAACCACTTTCTCGGTGATCTCTAAACCAACCCAGCAACCTATCGTATTATCGCAAACATTCCAATTGAACAACGAAAAGTTGAAAATCCTCCATATGACATAGCTCCATCTAATGGACTCATACATTTCCTAATTTTCAATACACAGCGTAACTCTGCAAATCCTAGATGAACAAAGATATAACACCAGCACGAATTTCATCCAAACTTCTCAATTTCATAACTGCAACTCATCAGACATCCAATTATAATCGAATTCCACCAAATTTTATAACTAAAGAAAGAATGAACCAATGTAATTCGATAAATCAAAAATTGAAGCTGCAGTTACATTGTCACTAATCTACAGCTAACCCTATGTCTGATCCGTATTAAATCATCAACAACAAATCCAAAATTACACGACCTCTTCAACAATCACACAAAAATCGATTAAACAAGCACAGATTTCGAACAAAAATCGAGCAGATCTGCACACATTTCCGCCGATTAGCGACGAAAACTTCGAAATTCGAGAAATTAAGCGAAGAAAATGACTAGTAAGAAAACGAATAGAATGAATAGATGTGGCAAAAAGAAAACCTTATACTGAGAATTGAGCTCTTCTTTGAGTTCAGGGATTTCACCCTTCTTCGTAGTGGAGAAGTACTTGGAATCGTGACCGCTCATCGTTCTCGCTGCGTTTCGTTCTCCAAGCTTTTGGAGGTGATTTGAAAATGGCGTCAATGGAGGAGAGAGAATCAACAATGGCGGATGTAAGAGAAGAAGACTAATGAGTTAACTGGCTTTTTCGATGGTTGGGCTTGGATGTTTTGAGGAGGTTGCTGACTGGCAAATTGGAAATGTTTGTTCATATTCGGGTGTATATTCGATTGTATAATAGAAATTGTCGTTCTTAATTAAGATCGGAACTAACTTTTGGCTTTACTCTGTATGTCTAATTCAATATTCTTCAATTTTCTTAATTTTTTTTTTAATATCTTACAAAATTTTTGAGTAATGTTAAATTCGTTATAAGATAATGTTGAAACTTTTATATAGTCGGGTGATCGTGCACCCAACTATTAATGTTTGCTCTTTATATAATAATTAATGATCAAATGAAAAACAAATATCAAAACAACAAACTATTCATGGGTGCACCTTGTACTCGGGTGTATATAATAATCTCTCGGATAATGCTATATGCAATCCTTATTATATAAGGATTTATTCCGTAACTGAATACATTTTCAAAATAAACACAAGTATTAATTAAGAAATGGATAAAAAATGCTATGATCTGTTTACCTAATTTGTATTTTTCTGATCTGCTAGATTTGATTTGATATGTTTTGACCAAACTTTGACTCTATTTGCTGTAAAATAAAAAGTTATCAAATAAGATGTCATTACACTTGCACTTCTAATTAATCATTTGTGAAATAAGTAATTATCAACTCGAATGAGTTGAACTGAACAAAGCCAATTTTACTTAATATTTCCATACATTGGATTTTTAAACATATCGTTTTTTGTTTTATTAAATAGAGAAAAAAGTTGTTAATTTGACAATACTCCATATAAATCTAATTTGTGGTCATATATATCTTATAAAAGCATTATAATTAGAGGAGAAGGATTCGAATGGCCGATAATGGTATTTTGCATATTCAAATGGGAGATTTTTCCTGTGTGGCTGGCGCTGGCCACACCTTGTGGTCGGGGTTACTCGAGTTACTCGGTCAAGGGTTACTTGAGTTATTCCTGACCGAGTAATCCCTCAAAAAAAACCCCTGACCGAATAACCCCTCGAGTATCCGGCCACATTATGTGGTCAGCCACATATAAAAATTTGTGTATTCAAATTGCTGATTTTGGGGTGATATTTTGTCATTCTACTTCCTAACTATATCATTTTTAAAGAGATAATCTTATCCTTATTAATAAGGCTTGGTATTATTGTAAGGCATAAACCTTCTCTTCTACTTTATCTTACAAGTAATCTAATTCAACATGATAGCAAACACATTGATTATCATTTTGTTCATGGTCGTGTAGCCCATGAGGAATTGAAGATCTCATTGTTCGTTATGTCCCCACTTGGCTTCAACTAGCCAAAATTAAACTAACCCACTAATTTCCTTTTAATTGAGTTTTACTCAATAAAACCATAGTTTCTCATCACATTATAAACCAAATCCCATCACATTTTCTCCGATAAATACTTAAGACCAAAAGAACCAAGAACTTTAATTGGAAAAGGAGGGAGAACATTTGTTACATATTTGGCTTACATGCCCTAGAGGCCTAGAATAAGGGTAAATCCTTGTTGCACCATGGATCCTTAACAAAACTTGAGAGAAGGGAGATTCATTACAAAAGCCTCTTTTATAAAACCTTTGGTACCCTAAGCACCTAAAACATTTTCCAAATAAAAAAAAATAATAAAATAAAATTGTTAGTTAATATATTGCTCGCTTAAAAGATTTTTTTTTTAAAAAAAAAGTGTTCGTTAATAATCCATCTTCCATATAATACTGACAAAGCAATGCTCAAATTGCAGCCATGCCCTCAATAACTAGTGCCTAGGCTCCATTGTATGAATGAACTCATGACGGAACCTATACATATATCACTATACCTAAAATTTAAACAAATACCAAAATCTTATAATTGAATTTAAAGGGAGAAAGAAGCCTCAGGGGCATGAAGTTGTAAACCACCAGCATCTCTGCAAAATTTGTACGCCTTCTCCATTGATAAGAAAAGATAGGACAGATCTGATCATATCAGATGCCTCCACCAAGGCATCCATCACCTTGAACTCTCGAAGATCCTCTAGCACTCTATGCTTTTACCGGGGTATCTCTGCAAAATTATAAAGCCTTGTATCAACAAATTTACTTTCTTTTCACTGAAGATATAAGTGGACATAAAAAGAGAACAACCAACTCCATAGGGTGTCCATACCATTAAAAGGATGAACTCAACAAACTTGCCTTCTGTTTGTTACAAGAGAATTAGCAGACTACTAGTTTACAAACAAATACAAAGTATAATGTCATAAGATAGGCACTTCAGTATTTCATGATGATCAAGTGAATAAGGATTCAGGGTATCTCCTCCATAGAAGATTCAAAGAATGGAAACTGTTTTGTTAAGAAAATCCACCCTGAAACTCGTATCTAAATCACAAAGTCTCAGAAAAATATCTCAATTCCTTTGCAAAAGGTCTAATTGTTTGAAGGAAACAGTACAAATAGAGCTAGCTGAGTATGACCAAGAGAGATTAACAACTAGGGAAAAGTGATATCAATATTGGTAAAATGTTAGCCAAGGAACGAGATATACGATACCTTCAAAAAACCTTATTGACAAGCAACTACAAAAATATATTATTCCGCATCAATTTCATTCAACTCCAAGAGAAAAAAAAAAAAAAAAAGAAAAAACCAAGAACACAATAAATCATCTTTAAAAAGCAAAAGCACGAGCACAATCAATCATTGAAAACAACAATAATCTTCGTGAACAATGTGCGTTGAGCAAGAATAATATCACAGTAAAGGTAGAAGTGAGAACAACATTCAACATAAAGTATGTAGAACAACAAAGAGAAATTCCAAAAAAAAGAGGACAAGGATATACAAGTTAAGCCAATACCAATCTTCTTAGTTTTTCCCACTTAAAGTTCACAAGGGCTTAGAAAAGCTCACATTGGGATCAGAGATAATCAGGCTTGAACTGATGGCTTCATTCCACCACATCATGGGAAAAGAACATTGCCTGAACTATCATACATAGGATCATCAATCACCATGGCAAGATTCCCTATTACATGAAAGAGGAATACACATCAAATATTGTGCAATATAAGAACAGATTTATCCCATTTCTGCTACTACTAGGCCTGATTAGAAATCTATATACAAAGGCAAATGGACTCGTATCACCAACAATTTACAGGTTCAAGTATATCCACAACTTTCATTTCAGTCACCCTTGGCTCTCTCAAATCAACTTAGTGACAAAAGCAAACGTGTAAATTAGTTGGAAACAAAGGGGGCATAATAGACATTTTGAAGGTACCTCCTGGCCAGATTGAAAGTCACTCTATTAAAACTGATTGATTCAAAAACATATCAAATAATTAAGTAACAATAAGAGGAGTTCACCAAGATTGAACATAACTAGGGACTATAATCAAGTGACAGAAGCAATTATGCCAAAGAAAACCCACTTAAGGAAAAGGATTTACATGTATTACAAGACAATCAGATAATTAATTTTGGTCAGCACATGTTAGCATTTAGCTTTAAATGAATTTTTAAATTTCGAAACAGATTGAGCCTCAGGAGCAAGGAAAGCCATTAAGCAAGAAGAAGACTTGAGGTTAAGTTTTTACTAGTGCAAAAGACCAAGGAAGCCATCAGTTCATGAGATGGGAGCAGCTTGTTTGGTGAATATGATCAACACTTGTAAATGAGCAAAAATCACTTCAGCAAAAGGTGCCTTTTTGAAATAACCAGAAAGATTAACACAGTGCATTATCATAAGTACATGGCCTAACCACATAATAAATGTACTATTATTGGAGATCAGGAACTATTGGATACTTAGAGAAAACCCTTCAAGCATTGTAGCATTAGAAAGCTAACTGGGAGGAAATTTTATTCTTAGAAACAACATTTGGGCGGCGCTGATTTCTGTGTACTTGCAGTGGGGCGGTTTGTTTACTCTAAGTTTGAAAACATGAGCTGCTAAGTAAGGCCATATGCAGAGCATATTGCTACGTACCAATATCTTGATGCAGTATCGCCAGTGTGTAGACAATATATAAAAACACGGACTCTAATTTGAGGCTGTAGCTTTTTCTAAGCGTCAAGGTTACACCATTGAGAAAGAACATATTTTGTAGTAGTGTACTTGTACCTATAATTCTATAAGAGATCTGACATGATGAAACTTGAAGTTGCTTCATTTATCACCCCTATATTTCCATTATTACATATCCCCTCTTAATTTGAATACATTAACTGTGAAGAGTTTGCTTTTTGTAAACAAAGTAATAAATCCATAAAAACAAATATAAATAAAACAAAATTCACTTTATAAAACAACTATTTGTTCGACAAGTCAAAGAATAAAATGACTAAGAGTCACAGTATGGTGTTTTGACACTAGATTGTGCAACGCACTCCTGCCTATGTGCCTGCAACAGTGCAAGCCTTGTGCAGAAATAGAATTCTGTGCACGCAGTAGTACAAGTAAGCATTTGATTGGAGAAAGGAACACTCTCACAGGCTGGCAACAAGAGCGAGGGACAAGCTTGATTGGGTTGCATATGTGCACGGCCAGGCACAAGCAGGGTCGATGATGAGGAAATCATGTTTGAGGGTCTTTAATGAATTTGGGATGCTTTAAATCAAGTGGCAACGCGATATATATATTGGTCTGACACACACAAGTATTAAAGCAAGGCAAAAATGGGTAAGAAATTTTGATTCTCATTAATCATTTCTCCCTAAAGAGCTTTCTAGTGAACAATAACATAATAATTTTATCTCAAGCCTATTTCAGTTAAAGGAAAGTCATACAAAGCATTATATTAGGAAATCACGAGCAAAAAAAGGACGGTAAATTCAAACACTAAGTCACTAAGACTCCCGAAAGGACGACATAGAGATACAATGGTCACATACATGACTCACATCCACTCTCATATTTAGCTAGGAAATGAATCTAATAAAACTGGCGAAAAGGTATTCGTATATGGAAAAAGAAAAGATACAATTCTATAGTGACAAAACTACTACTATTGATGTACATAGGTAGCATCACCATCTAGTGAGTCTTATTACCGCTTTAACAGATCCATTCATAAGTTCAGTTACTACAAAGAAAAATTCCATTTGCACCATCCATTAAAAGCAATAGCAAAGCAACATTCTCCACTCGACTATCCAGAAACTTCCAGTTTTTATAAGAATGAATATATATGATCCACATCAAAGAGTTAAGTTGATAAAATGTTTGGAATTTAGAATGGCATAGACACTTAATTCATCTTCCTATAGCAGTGACTAGTAATCTATAACTTGCTGCCAGGAAAAATGCCTAAAACGCATAACAATCAAGCATATATCTTACTACCTTACCCACTTCCTCTCGAACAAGTGTAAGTCTTACATTTAGTAATAAAAGTATTCACATGTATGAGGTGGTTAGACCTATACCCTGAATTGCTCTCAGCATAGGAGCCTATGGTTCCATTCTTGTTGTCGCTAGAGGTACACATCCCTCTTCTCAGTGTACCAATACATACATTAGCGAAGGTGCGGATTCTTTGATTCTGTTCCAACAACCTTTAAAAAAACCATGAGATGCCAAGCCACAACCTTAAAATATCTATTTCCAACTTCACCAATATTTCCCCAAAACATCTCTAGCAATGACCCATAATAGTACTGTCATTGTTTTAAATAAACGAGAGGGGCAAGAGGAATAGGAGTCAGTTCAGCTTAATTATCTCTCGCAAGAGAATCAAAAACTAATCACCCATTCCAATTCTGTTTATTTCAATCACTATTCCTTTTCAAATTAGATTATACATGATTACATCTCAAAACTCCTTTCCTACATCCAACAATAAGCCAACAACATACTTCCACAACTTTTCCCGAAGATGTCACCCACACAAACAAATCTCACTTCAAAGAAAACCACAATATCTCAAATCTAGGGCTCTAAGCAGGAACCAGATCCTGCACTGTCTCTCATGGAAATATATTTACACTTTTCTTAGTCGTACTCTGTCCTTAGTTCACGATGATATGTCCATTTACCAAGTTTAAAGCAAAATTTCCCATTCTCTTCTTGACACTTGAAACTCATAGATAAGCTTCAAAGTAAGGAACCCTAACCTAACATAATCTATGCATTCCAACAAGAAATTCACACTAAAATTTGTCATAAATATTAAATACCAGATTTCGCTCACCTGACCAAAGTCTTCTTTAATTCCCATAACTGCCAAAAATCAAAGATCCAAAAAACCAAAACAGCATACGAAGGGCCTAAGGAAGTAACAACTGATTCTCAGATATCCATACTTGAACTTTTGAAACAAACAATCCATAATCTTTAGAGGAAAACTTGTTAACCTAGCCCTAGTATACCTCCTTGATCAACGAAATGTGCAAATCAAGGAGCAAATTTGTAAAATTTTGGATAAAACCACTACACCAATTAGCGGTTTACCTAATAACCGCTAACATCAATAGCGGTTTTACCATAAAATAGTTCTGCATTACGCATTTTAATTACAATCTTGCCACTTGATTTACATTCTAAGTTTCTCATGAAGACAAACATATATTTTCTCCTAACTTGAGAATCCTATTCCTGGCAGTGGTCCCAACTACAACCAACATACAATGATACAATTGCAAAAAATTTCCAAAATTTGTACAAAAGAAAAAAAAAAAAATTAATCTTGAGATACCAAAATCGAAGTAAATTAGCAATTTGTCAAATTAACACTAAAATGAAGACCCTTGATCCTTTTAGGAGCCATTTTTAGTGACTTAGAAGCAATTAGATAAAAATTTCCCTTACATTTTGTTAGATTTACTGATAGTTTTACTAACCCCTACCAAAGGATGCTAGATTCACCTAATTCCCCATGGAAAAGCAAAAGGGGAAATGAAAACCAAGTTTATGATCTATTGTCCACAAACAACCATCACGTCTTTGCCATAGCTAAACAATTTACTCCCATTGTCATCAATCTTCACTAACATCCTACCGCTGACAACAAAAAAGGAGAGGACAGAGAGAACTACTAGTTCACCATCAACTATCATTGCCTATTCGCTAACTGACATCATCACCTACTTCTAAATCAGTCTCAAAACAATGCCATAAAACACAGACCATCCAAAGATATGTTAAATTGTCAATATCGCCAATCTGGTAAAGGTGGTATTTGTTTGGCACATCACTGCCAACGAATTAGAGTAAAAGGAGACGACGAAAGTGTCAATCCATAATTGTAGAAAAGAGAATGGAAAAGAGCTGCTATTTTCAACTCTGAGCATTTGACTGTGGCAGCTATAGAACCTCACATGAGGCATTACTCACGGAGGAGGTCCAACAATGGATGTATAGATTAGACTTTCGACAATTACCAGTGTTGAAAATATTGTTGGTGGTAACTAGAATGGAAAATAATTGGCAGAAAGTAAATTAAAAATTAAAAATTAAAAAAATAATAATCAAGAGAAAGATAACCATTCCATTACTTTCATATGAAACCCAACTTCTTTAAATTATACTTCTGATAAATTAACTCCTAACAATAACTATAATCTATGAATGCAAGATTGTGACACTTTTACTCTTTTCCCCGCATAATTGTCATATCCCAAGAGATCCATCAAGTGTAGATTACGCCTTACTCAACTCCTTTCCCTTCTTTTGAAGATAATGTAACAAAGCAAAAGAACTCTTGCATAAACTAATATTCAAAATAATATTTCAAGTCCTTTCCTCTCATAAACCTGAACAATTAACTTACTTACCTAGACCTTAAAATTACTTAACCCCTCAACAATCCAGGAAGTCAAACATAAGATCTTCTATTCTTAGCTATTCTAGTGAAGAGAGAAACCACCTGATTCTGAAAAATATCTCAAAAGATGAAAAATGAGAAGCTGAGCTCAATTAATCATCACACGATTTCCCTTTTTCATCACCCTTTTGTGCATTTTACAAAACCAAAAAGAAAAAATTATACAATCCATCTTTCTATAACATGATAACATCCACAATAATGAATCAAACTCATCCTCATGTCCTGCCAACCTAAATCAAACTAAAAAAACTGACATAGTTAAATAATAAAGTGACAAGAATGCTCACATAAAGAATGTTACACAAGTCCTCAACCACCTAACCCGAACTGATCTTCTTTCAGTTGGGTGTCCCTATAAAATTGCTTCCACTTCATTATCTAAATCTTCCCTTTATTACAACGTCATCAACAAGACAAGTAGCAACCAACTAAACTACAACGTAAATGAGTTTTTGCTCAATTATACCAACAAATCCCAAACACTTCTTTAATACTACACTAAGGGAGAAAGACAAATACGGCAACTCAAAAGCCACGTTTTTACCTTCTAGTCATAAAATATAGCATCATTTTCTACCTCTCACTAATCCATAAAGTAGTAGCCTAGTTCTCATTCTTCTCAATGATCTATTAACTGAATAAGAAACTCTTTTGTAAAACTCCCAAGTCCTAAATCAAATCACCTCAAGTAGCCCTCATACACAAACTCGATCCAAACTATCCTATCCCATTCCTTTAACAACCACATCAAATTCCAAGTCTTTATCTTGCCTAAATCCCTTAATACAACTTTCTAAAGTGGAGCAACAAATAACATTATTCCAAATAACACAAATGCAGTTTTTAATCAACGACCAACGCGAAACTAGGATCACCTTTCACTATTTTATTTCCCCAATTCAATTACTTGTACAATAATTCTTATCCCAAAGCTTAAAAATTAACTTTAAATTCCACTAACAATTCCAAAATCCATCAAATTTGATTTCCTTCTCTCCACACCTATTAATCCCAATCAATCTCATCAAAGTACACATACAATAGATTTTGTAAGTTAACCTAACAAAAATTTAAACTCTACTTCAAATATACCGAAAAATTTAAAAGTACAACCACGAATTTTAAACAATTACATTACGAAACCCTAAAAAAACACTACTTCTATTACAAAAATTAGGGTTTAGCAATACATAAAATTAAAATACAGATTTAAAGAGCAGAAGAAAACTAACAGAGAAATCGTAAGAACAAGCGGCGTTAAAGATGAAGAAGACGATTAATCTGAAGAGATTATCGCGGGAAAATTGTTGCCGCCATTGATAGTGTAGTGTGAACTGTTAAGTGTTCAGTGTTCTTAGCGCTCTCTCGAATATGGGCCGGTCATTTCCAGTGTAGGGCCTTAAAGATCTGGCCCAGCCCATATGGCTAATTTCATTGGGTAGGTGGACAAAAATAAGAGGATTGCTAAATGTTGCCTTTGGTAATTAGGACGTTGACATACTTTGAACAAGTTTGTGCTAAACAAACTTTCACACTTCTCTTAGTCTTTTTTTAAACTTAGAAACTAATGAGTAGCCTGGGCGTTGTCCCAGGTTAATACTGTTGTAAACGTGTAATTGATAAATTTTATCAAAGGATTTTTAAAATTGAAATTGTCATTGTCAAACCAAAATTGAGTTATTCTTTGAGCATCTTTTTTTTGAAATAATTAAACCTTGTGGTTTGCATTTATATAATTTTTTTTACATATTAATAACATAATTAATAATTGGCTTAAATGGTTAAATTAGTCATCTTTGTTATAAAAGGTTGAGGGTTCGAATCTCTTAATCCTTATTTTTTATATGAAGTAATGTTGGTTGTTGGGTGATGTGGCGTATTATACGAAATAATATTGGTTTCTAGGGTGACGTAACGTAATGATTAAGATTGTTTGAGTGATGATATGTGATTAGGAAATGTTGGGAAGGTGACGTGGGGCAATAAAAAAGGGAAAAGCCTTTTAATATATTAGTATAGATATAAAATATAGAACTCCATTGTTTTGAATAATATTAATTGTTTGTTCTCTTCAAAAAAAATTTTTGCTTGTTTTTACTACTAAAACTAGTATTATTAATTTATTATCATTGTCATCATCTTCATTTAAGTTCATACTTTGAAACATTAGAGGAAATTATAGACTTATAGTTGCATCAAAAAAAAAATTATAGATTTATAGACATCTTTACTTTAACTTTTAAATAAGGAACAAATGAAACATTTTTTATAATTTGCACACAAAATCTCTAAAATTGGCTACAATATAGTACGAGTATGTATAATAAATTTATGAGCTCTTTTTTCTGTTAAAAATGCAAGAAAATAGCAGTTTTGCAATTTTTGAAGTGTAGTACAATGCACTATTTAAGAACGGGGTTAAGATTTCAATGTTCTCAACTCAAACTTCTAATGGAAGTATTTGGTTGGGAGAAAAATGAAATAGAGGTTTAAGTCTGAGGGTTTTTGTAAAAGTTGATTGAGAAACTTTTTTGAAGAGAACCTTGTGAACTTAGTGATGAAATGATTACTTTCAAGTTTAACTACACTACAAGAATTCTAGAAAATTCCCAATTTACATATTTATGTCAATATTCTTATTGGTTATTTTAACCTATAAACACAACAAACAACAATTAGTTATTTACAACACTTTTTTTACATAAATAGTTAATGCAAGCAATTAATCAAATCAGCTAATTCAAACTGCTAATTTTAACCGCTAACTGCTAGTCAAAGCTTATTTTAAAACATATGTGTAGCAATTGGCTTTGTTAAAGTTAGAAACTTGGAATTGAAAGCAATACACAAAAAGTTAATAATGTATTTTATGCATGCAATTAAAATTACAAGTGGGATAATAAAAAGATTAAAAGAGGCAAAAATCTTTAGTTTTATAGAATTCTCATGGTCCCCAAATCATGACACCTCCTTATAAAAACTTGACATTGTCACATCAAATAATGTCCTAGCTAACTAATGGCTATAGACCCACATGAAGCACACAAACTCCTTCGCAAAGACAACATCTTTTTCTTAGGCATGGGAATTAAGTGAAATATTTTGATGGGAAGCTTTAATGGATTCTTCACACGAGTGGAAGAAAATGCAAAGACTAATAGAGTGACTCCTAGGGTTACTAGCATTTGACTGCTTTTATTTTCCTCCTTAGTACATTTCTTTGTGTTCTTTGGTTTTTTTTAATAAGTTGTGATTTGATTATATTAGCAAATGCTCCGTTGAAAGTTAGAAAGGCATTGATTGATCTAGTTACTAGCAGACAGAGAAATTCTAAAGACAAAGGCTATCGTCTAGGGATCGATCTCTTAATTGTACATGTGATTGATAGCTAAGAAAATAACTCGATATAAATTTGACATGTCTTCTTATTCTTAAATTTGTTTGATATAAATTTCGATTCTCCTTGTCCCAAAACTACCTCAATTAGGACCAAAATCTTATATGTGCGTAACAAGAACTATGCAAAATACGTACTGTAGGCCTTGAATTTAGCATGATGGTGGAGTTTTGTAAAATAACTGAAAAAGTCATAAGGATATTGTTGCCAATATGATTTGTCATCTATTTGCTTTAAGTATTTACTTTAAATTTGGTTTTTCAATAGATTATAGATATTGCATCTTGTCGATCTTGGAGTAAAATGGCACATATACATAGAAAAAATATTCAATTTCTTACATTATAAACCACGAATAAAAGCACTCTAAAATGACCATATTCAATAACAAATTGAAGAAGGTAGAATATAATTGTAGTAGCTCCTGCACTACTCCACATTCTATACACTCGTATAAGAATTAAACTCTTAACCTCTTAATACAAAGGTAGGTTAAGGATGGGCGACTAACGGTTCTACTTGACAATTCTAAATTCCAAAATTCTACATCCATTGAACATTAATTACCAAAAGAAAACAAGTATATAAGTCGTTTTAGCAGTAAAGCAAGACTTAATGCAGGTAAATCATAACAACAGACACAAATAGGGTGACGCACTACATTTTAGATGTTGACTTTTTTATGCTTCAGTCAACAAAAAGCCCATCATGAGCATGTTAAATAGCCCAAAAAGTTTGGGAGTGGAATTAGTTGGAAGGCCCACCAACCTAATTTCTCTCTTAAAAACAAATATGGCATGAATTAAGTGAAAAGGGCACGCCAGATTCACTGCAATGATACGAACAAGTATTTTATGTTTTATTATTTCAACTGAGAATATTTGTATAATTTAGTATTGAAAACTTTGACTGTAAATTTTAATCAAGATTTTGCTGATGATTAGCACCAAATGGCGGTTTTTAGTGTCAACGAATGCACTGACGCCACTGAGTGAAAATCACAATGAAGCCACATGAAATTAATTAGTTATCACTAATTCACTTGAGCCCTATTTTTTTTTTTTTTTTTTTTTTTTTTTTTTTTTTTTTAGAGAGCCACAAGGGTGGGGATGAGAATCGATTCCAAAATCACCTAAATCGAGAGGAAAACTCTAACCACTTGAGATATCCCTCACTCTCAACTTGAACCGTATTTGATAGCCAGTAACAAATTATGTCAATGTTTGTTTACTCCGGAACTTTATATATACAAGTACCTTTTTTCATAGAAATTCTTATATACAATCAGCCACTCAGGTGCACGTTGTACCGAAGAGTGTTATTTCCTCATTTTGATGATTATCATTTAATCTTTAAATGAGTAAAAAGTACTATTGGATAAATGTAGGGATGTCAGTGGGGCGGGTCAAATAGGAGACCCGCCCCATCATCCCCGAACCAAATGGGACGGGGATGGGTCTTGGTTTGACGGGTGATGAGGGCGGGGATGGGGATAAAAACCATACCCGCCATAGGTGATGGGGCGGGGGTGGATTTTAGGTTGTACCCGCCCCATCCCCGTCCCGCCCCACTTCGTACCCGCCCCATCCCCGCATCCATATATTTTAAAAACAAAATTATATACTTTTAAACTATTTTATTAAAAAAATTATGTAAAATAAAATAGTAAATATAATACTTTTTAATACACTTATATTATAAATAAAAAAATGTGTAATATTAACAATAATTTTTTTCTTTTTATAATCTTTATTAATTATGAAGGATTGTGTATTTGGGAGGCGAGGATTAGGTGGGTCTTATATAGGGATTAGGTGGGGGTGGATATCCAAGTGTGGGGTGGGGCGGGGATAGTTTTGGAGTTGTACCCGTCGGAGCATGGATGGGGATGGGGATGGATTTTAGACCCGTCGCGGGGATGGGGATGGGGATGGGTATGAAAATTTTAGGTGGGGGTGGGAAGTCCAACATCTGCCCCGCCCTGCACCATTGACATCCCTAGATAAATGCACCGTGCATATAGGATTCTAGGTGTACATATATTTTTTCCAATTTTCTTTTAACATTTTAATAGTTGTATTAAGTAGTAATTAAATATACTCGGTACCAAATTAGGAAGATGAAATCTTATTAGTATGAAAATTTCCCTTGCAATAAAAAAGGAGGGACAATTTTGCAATGGCTACAATAATTTTGTAGCCATTATAATATTTAAATATGAACCATTGGTATGCATTGTTAAATCATGGCAATTCATTTATTTGACTACATAATTCTAATAATAATAAAATAAAATTTACAAAAATATTAGTTTTGATTCCAAAAAACTAGATATATCAAACAACTGGGTTAAAACTAGAGATAATCTTCCCCAGCGAGTCGAGTGAGATATTCTGTTTGTTAAATGAAGTTTTGTACTCCGTATTGAGTAGTAATTAAAATATACTCCGTACAAAATTAGGAACGAAGATGAAATCTTATTAGTATGAAAAGTTCCCTTGCAATAAAAAAGTACATAAATGCTCCACTACCAATATACAAGGGGCTACCAGCCTACTAGGCCAATGGACTGATAGGGTTCTAGCTAGTTTGTAATTTTTTTTTCCTGAGTAAATAGCTAGTTTGTATCTTGTTCACAATAAAAATTGAGAAAGAAACTAAGCAAAAGAAGAAGACTAATAATAAGAATATAGAGTACTTTTGCATGGTTTAGAGATCATAGAGTTATTAAGTCTTTTAAGGAAAACTAAAACTCAAGTTCCCTAGTCCCTCTCCATACATTTTAGGTCTCATCCACCATCCTTTGAGTCATTGACCACCTCAGACAATTCTACCATCTCTATGCAACTACTATTTCTGTCACCGCTTAATCTTATATCTCAATTTAGAATTTTTCAGCAGATCGATAACATTTAATTAGTCTATTGTTAAAGTTTTGGGAGTTTCAAAGCTTAAAATTATTGTTAAAGTTTTGGGAGTTATTCAAAGCTTAAAATTAATTTTTATTTACATCATCTATCTTTTGTGGCTTTAATTGCTAACGATATGAAATTAACATATTTTTTCTAACAAAAGTATATAATAAACAAATCACCTTTTTTTTTCCTTTGCAATTGTTAAATACTTGCAAAATTAAATAATTTTAATTTCCTTTGCAATATTCCCTCTAGCCATTACTGCCTAGGTGTTCGACTTGTAAAAAGTTCCCATCATCAACCTATAAGCTAGGGATTCTTTAATTTATTAATTTTTGATCAATCAACCCATAAGGGTTCTTTGATAATAATTAACTTTGGAAAGAAAATATATGTAATGATGGTCTACTAATAAAAATGATTCATATTAATATACCTTCGTGCACATTAATAAAATATTAATTCCCGCGAAATGATTGGAAGAAGAATCATCAAAGAAATAATGGAAATCTTCATGTACAATGTGGGACATTTTATTCAAAAGAACCCAAAAAAATAAATAAATAATAATGTTTTTCCTAATATCTCATTTTTCTTTTTATAATTTTATCATGCAAAAAAAAAAAAAAAAAAAAAAAAGGAATATAAAAATGGAGTGCCTTTAAGTAAAAGCTTATGGATATCGTATTAAGATCTATAGCTATGTGTTGATTGGATGGTGAAGCCACGTAATAAATACCAAAGTATTTATTATACATGAACATGATGATATAGTTCCTCCATTAAGCTAAGGGGTCTTGGTCAAAGGTAAAGCTTGGAATCATTTTAGTTAGTTGAGGTACTTTTTTATTTTCTTATTAATAAAGATGTTAGTTGAGACTTGAGAGGGCATGAGGCACTTAACTTCCCAATTTTCAATATATGAAGTACAAAGTAATATTTTTCGGGTTTTACTATTATACATGTAAAGTTAGAGTAGTGTGTGATTGTATGGTCGCAGGTTTCTAACAAATCAATACATTTGTTAAATAAGATGTTTCGTAGTTAAAACTCGTTTGGAAATATTGAGAGTAGTCTTAAGTCGTGTTTCAACCAAAAAAATATTAAACCAATCAAATTTTCAAACTCGGTGTTTAAACGAGTTGAACTTGAACATCTCAGATTTTCAATTTTGATTAAATCTTCAAATTAACCCTTTTCAATAGCAGCTGCATAAGTTAGAAGAAGGAGCAAAGGATTTTAAAGAAAGCAAACAGATACCATCGAATCAAATGTCATTTTTTCAGTTCGCAGTCTCTCTATATAATAAAAGTCTACGGAAAACACAAAGAGCCTGTGCGATGGATATCTTGTTACCTTTTACTAATTCTTAGTAGTTGTTTTTCTATAAACTAATGTCAAAATTTATAATTAAACAAACTTAAATAAATCAAGCTAATTAATTAACTTAATTTGTTCCATCAAAATTAAAGATGAGAAATGCAAAGTTACTCTAATCCCCCTTTTTTTTTCATTTTAGTTACCAACATCTAGGATGCACGGATTCGGGTACGGACACGGATACGGGTACGAAACGGACACGGGAAAACGGCAATCCTAAAATTGCGGACACGGGTATGACAAATTATAAAACATATAATATATATATATATATATATATAAAAAGAGAGAGAATTTGACAACCTATTCAATAAACGCTAAATAATTGACATGAAAATATACCATTTTGTCGAAAACTAGTAAACAAAGTGTTACGAGCAGTTGAACATCGTTGCATACTACAAATAAAAATACTTAGTTTAACATACAAAGAAACCAAATAAAAGTACTACAAACCATAAAACAAAATAAAAGTACTACAAACCATAGATAATAGACCAACATCCATGAAAAAAAATCTTATTTTTTTTCTTTTGTAAAAGAAGTCCTACTACTCATAACCATGCGAACAATCAATAACCAAGAGCATTGCTTCCTTAGAAGTTTTTAGTTCTGCCACTACTTATATCACAAAAGTTCAAAGACCTCAACGTATTCAATTACTTTAACGGAAAATTGCAACCTATACAATTGACAACTAAACTGAATCAAGTAATCATGAATCATAAAAAATAGGGAAGAACTTAAGAAACTAAGGGGACCAATATCATAAAGGCAAATTGAAAGAGGTAACTAAGTGAAGAAGATTCGGTCTTCAAATTCTTCAGTCTTTGCTTTTATGACTCTCTTATATAAGATGCTTTGCTAATCTAGCTTTTTGCGTCACTCTGACATCTGTGCTACTGCTAATGTGCTATACTTATCTACTCTAAAATATTAGAGGATTGCTCCATTCTTGTCTTTGAAGGCTCATCGTCCTATCCCTTATATTTTCACTTTATTAAGAGTTTTATTGAGTTAATGGATAAATTTAGTGTAGGACAATGAACAAGATACGGAGGAATAGTAGGGAAAATATCAACAAAAGAAGAGAAGGGTCAATCTTTTAGGAGAATTATTATAAAATATAAAAAATCCAACATACATGATCTTATTAAATCGAAGCCAGTACTTAAAAATTGAGGCAAAAAAGTACTGTTTTTTTGAGGTTCCCTACGCGGAGAAATGTTTATAACTCTACGAAGAAGTCGGTCAACTTTTTATCAATTTATTTTTAATACAAGATGCAAAGTTTCATCAATCATCAGTATATATGATCTGTGCCTTACTTTGTGATTAAATTATCTATGTATGATTTACTTTGTTATTGAAAGCGTCTTTTTGGAGTTTTGACATGCTAGTTGTGATGTACAAGAGGAATATATACCATAATAATCTCTAATTAGAGGGAAAAAAGGTTGTTGGTGTACTGTGTTGCTTTTAGTTACTTTAATGGTATCTAAAGACGTTTAGGGTTTATTTTATTTATAATTGAAATGTACTAATGAAACAATAATAAATTTAACAGTCTTCTTAAATTAGAGAATATCTAAGTTACATTATTGTCCAATACACTATGATTATTATTATAGATATCTATTATTTTGAATTTAGTCTATTTTTTAATAAAAGAAGAGAATCAAATCAAATGAAATAGATAGGTGGAATATTATTATTATTATTATCCGGCTTGGCCTGATTAAGGAGGAATTACTTTATATAGAGTATGAATAGAGAAATAAAAAGCTTATAAATTGAAGATATAACTGCTGTTAGTTGAGACGAACACTACAAGAGGGGGGTGAATTGTATGTGAGTTCCTATTGACTACTTTTGCGAATTAAAACAGAATATAAAAGGAACTTAGCAAAGCACACAGGATTTTACGAGGAAACCTTTTAGGGCCCAACTGGAAGTAAAACCTCAACCCTACAAGGGATTTCAAACACCAAATCAATCCACTATAATAAAGCAAACTCTCCTAGTTACAACCTATTATAATCAGACCTTTACTCACAAGTTCCAGTCTGAACTTGTTACACAGTAGAACCCTATTCTACCCAACCTAAGTCTCTGACTTAGATTCACTCGGCACTCTCTGAATGCTCTCCCACTCAACTTCAATCTTGAAGCCTACAATCTGTATGCAATACGCTTAACTCTACAATACAACTTTTGATTCTAATATGTGATTGGAAAGCTACACATGAAATCCGAAATTAATATAACAAAGTTTAGACTTGGAAAACTTACACTTTCAAGCACTCTTCATTAGATTCTTCACGCATAAACTCACACCTTGTGCTAATTATGAATTCTCCCTTATATAAAAGTTATACTCGTATGTAAAGTAGGGTTCTCAAAAGATAGAAATTACAAAAACTGCCGTTTTCATAATTACACGTTTATGTAAATCTTTTTTAAAGAAACTATTTTTAGAAAACTTATCAAAGATATAATTTATGAAAAGAATAATATTTTGTAAAATCGGATTTTATAAAATACAATCTTTTAAAAATCTTTTCATAAAATTAATAATTATCTTTTATAAACTTTCCATTTATAAAGCTTGCCAAACTTTGTCACGCTTCTAATAAATTTCATGCATAAACTTTCCTAACATATTTACAATAATCCTTAGATAAACAAACTTAACAAAAAGACTTATATTCTCTAGCTTGACTATTTCATCATATGCTGTATTGTTAGGATACTTGGGTTTCACGTAGTCCAGGACTAAGTTCCTGCTGTCCTTTCTCCGGCTCCTTGTTGAAACTTCGCAGGCCAAGTTCTTATTATAAAACTTGCCGTCTTCAGCAAAGACCAAGTCAATCTTCTCAACTTGCTGTCAAACTCTTGTTAGGGAACTTCTCTTAGTGTTCTTGTTAGGGAACTCAGTTAGTTCCGTTAAATAACTTTTCTTCTACTTTCTTTAACTTTCCTTAGGATCTCTTTGAGCCTTCATAGGCAAGTTACTCTTCCACTTCCAAAGTCAACTTCACCTGTTCTAATCACAACACTTAGAGAAATCACATTAGTTGAAGTTTGTTTTTATTCATCATCATCAAAACTCTTAAGCTTCAACAAATTTCCCCCTTTTTGATGATGACAAACTTAGTAAACTTCAAGCAGGAAAGTTAAGTACAATAGAAGGTCGTATTTTTGTATTTCTGATTTTTTTTAACAAGAAAATAAAAATACAAATAAAAAACACACAGAAACTAAAATAAAAGTAACTTGAGAAAAACTATAACAAAGAATAACAAAGAAAAAAACAAACAAAAACAGAACAAAACTATTAAACTATTATTTACACAATATCAAGGAAATCTTTGATACGTTATCAACTTGAACCCTGAACAACTTCCACTTTCAAGTTTGCTTCTTCTTTTCCCCCTTTTGGCATTATCAAAAAGTCCTGCAATCTAAGTTGTTAAACATCTAGCCACAACCCCACAAGCAATTCATCGAGTGTGGGAAACTAAATGCAACGCTGACTAGCTCTCTTTAGCTAATCCCTTCACACAATCCTGCACATGCTTTCATATCATCCAAAACACACATGTATATGCAAAGTTCCAAATAGATATTTAAAAACAAAATATCACCCTATTTTAATAGTTACAGACCAAAGTTTGCAAAATACCAAAATGAAATTAAAATTGTTTATGACATAAACAGAAACAGATAAAAAGGCTAGAATTAGGCTAGGTTGGGGTAGGCTGCATAAGGTAAGCTGGTTTTGGCTTCATGAAGTTCAAGAATCTTCTTGTTGTCTTCCTTCTAGGCTTCAACACTAGCCTCCAGCTTATCTTCCAGGCTCTTGATAGCCTTCTGGAACTCCAACTTCTGTCCCTTAAGACTCTTTTCAAGGCCCTGCACACTCTTTTCTAGCTTCTAAACTCTCCCCGTTGATTCCTTTAGCTGCCTCTCTGCAAGCTCAGCACGTTCAGTAAGTTCAGCCACCTGCCCTTCTAAAATCTTGTCATCAGTATCCAACTCCAGAGGCTTCTCCATGCTGGTCTGAGGAAAGGAACTAGCAGTAAGCCTTCTGCTCTTCCTCACAGGCTCACCAGATGTTGCTCATTCTCTCTTCTTCCCACTGGCTGCAGATTTCTTTTCTTTTTCTTCCACCTTCTTAATCTTCCCATCTACAACAACCAAACTTATCCCCAGCAGAGTCTCCTCATTGATCACATTTAATTTTCTGCCTTTTCCTTCAATCCACCACAGACTCCTTTGAGTTTCACACCTAGAATCTCAAAGACAGTTGACAGCATAGCCCCATATAGCCTACTTTGTTCTTATTAGGAACACAGTGGGCTAGATGTTGATTGATCAATGAAGGGAAATTAATTTTGATCATTTTAGCCAGACAGAAAATTATAGCCATATCCAACAAACATGCCTCATTTTTCTTTTGAGTAGGGGTAGGATTGTTTTCTTCACCAAATTAAACAGCAGCTTGTTCATATGGCTCAAATTATTATGATTCAAAATATTAACTCCCCTTTTTTTTCCCTAATATTCAACAATATCACCACCTAAGAAACTACCCACTTTCACACCAGATTTTCTCTTCACATACATTTCATAAACCTCAGTTGGAACCTTCAGAATCGTTCCCAACCGTTTAACATCAAACTCAATATCAATTTTATTAATTTCACTAGAAATTACCCCCTGTTTCACCTTAAATTTTATGCAGAATTCATTCATAGCAAGAGGATACATGCAATTATTAGAAGACTTAGACAACATATGCTCCCATCCTTGAAAACGCAACAAATCAAGAAATTCCAAAAACCTAGCTTTTCTACACCAAGTTAAATCTAGTCTATGACCAATAACATACCTTCCAGCACTAGATTCCAGTTCGGATTGTTCATCATCCTCTTCAATTGGATCCTTTTCCTCACCCGATTCCAATTCCCTCTAAGGAAAGTCCTCCACTTCTTTGATGTGCTCTTCAAGCGATTTTTCCTTTGCTTTCTTTTCTTTCAACTCCTTCAATTTGTTGAGTACATCAGAAGACAAAACTTCTCCAACTACTGACGCCTTCTCCTTTTCCATTAGGTTTTTCTTTGTGGTAGAGGTTGTGAGGGTGTTTACTATAGGAACATCGTCTGGGTTTTCTTCTTCCTTTTTAGGTGATTCGTAAACCACCATAGAAAAAGGTGAGATTTCTTCTTTTGAATGTTGTGGTGTGGGAATTTTCTCAGTGGAATTTTTGCTAGTTTCAATTGCCATAGATGAAGGTTTTGGGTTTTGGCGAGTTTGATGGTTTTTACTGAGAGTAGTTTTAGTTATTTGACAATGAGGTGATAAGGTAGGTGAAAGATGCTTTTATATTTAATGAGGCGGTTCAAGGGATATGAACGGGTTACCATTCATTCGTTAATTGAACAACTTCAATTTATTTTACCAAAATTAACCAGGATGAATTTTTTTTAAAAAAAAAAATTCTTTCTAAATTCAAGTAATTTCCAAAAATAAGATTTTCCAAATTTCAGATGTATTTGGAACAAGCTTTATACACATATGCAATGTACGATACTAATTCACAAATGTTTAATAAAGGCGGATTTACAATAACTTTGTGTTTGCGGAATTTTTGGGAAAACATTTACTTCCCTCACATGTGCCATTTCTTAATTGCCAAAAGAAACAATTTTCTCTCTCTTCCACATTTATTCAGACAACCACTTTCTCTCTCTTCCTCATTTTCTCTTGCGGTTTCTTTCTCTTCAACCGGCGATTTTCTCTCTCCTCGACCGGCAATTTTCTCTCTTCAACCGGCTATTTTCTCTCTCTTTAGGTTTGTTTACTTAATTTTTTAAGCATTTTTGTTAGTTTTAGTTGTTTTGATTCTTCGATTTTTAGGTTTTTTGATTTTTTCTTTTGTTTCGTTTTTTCGTAGTGTTTGATTCTGCAATGGTGAAGAAGAAGAGTAAAAAGAAGTCGTTAGATGATGAAGGTTCGTTTTCTTAATTTTTTCATGATTTTTTTTAGAATTTTCAACTCAATTTTCACTTATAAATGTGTTGTTATATGTCGAAATACTAGTGCATGTTATTTTTAGAGTTTGCACTTGAATATTTTGCTTATTGTTTATGCATATTATGATAATTGGAATTGAATTTTGAAGTTAATGTGTTTAATTTTGCTTTAATTTTTTGTTTATTGTATTTAATTGCTTATACATGTGTTGTTGTATGTCAAACAACTTTTGCATGTTATTTTCAGAATTTGCTCTTTGATTTTTTGCTTTTTTTTAGGGAGATTATGATAATTGGATTTCAATTTTGAAGTTAATGTGTTTTTTATGTAGAGTATGAGAATTTATAGGCAGCCTGTCATTGTGTAGAAATCAAAGTAAAGGGGAGTAATACTATGAGGTATATGGGTCACTTATATGCATAAAAGGGTAACATTTGTGCATACAAAGGGTAACTTTTTTGCATACAACCTAAATTTTCCCAAGAGTAATTTGTGAATTGGTAATTTGTGGTAATTTTTTCTTTCTGTATTAATCATTATGCATAACTGATATAGGTGGTTCTATAGGTGGATATCGTTATAAAGTGCCTTCAAAGGGAAAAGCAATGCCTAAAGAGTCTGCTAAGGTTAATGTAGTACCTAAAAAGGCCAAAACAGTGCTTGAAGAGTCTGCTAAAGGTAAAATGTACCTAAGAAGGCCAAAATAGTGCCTGAAGAGTCTGCTAAGGTCAAACCAGTACCTAAGAATGTCAAACCAGTACTTGATGTAAAGAAGAGAAAGAGGAGTTCTCAATTGGAATTGGTTTCTAATTCTGATTCTGATACTTCAGCGTAAGAGAACATGTTTTCAATTATTCTTGATTTGCATTTTTTTTTATTATATTTTGTTTGTAGTCTATATTGTCTTAGTTACTTTATTTTTATTTTTTTTTTAATTATTTAGGGACCATAGATCTTTGATGACAAGGTGTAGACCACATACCTTGGGAAATTTGGTGAAGAACTTTAGTGATAAACAAAAAACAAGCTGTTGTTGAAGTTGGTTTTGGCGGTTTGTTACATTTAAAATTAAAAACTCTCTGTCGTAAAATGCTACCTTGGCTTGTTGAAAACTTTAATGCTGGTAGCTGCATGTTTACCGTTGCTAGTGGTAAAGAATTTATAGTTACTAGGAATGATGTATGTGATGTGTTTTGCTTGCCTATGGGTGATATTCCTGTTCCTTAACTCAAGAAAAATCCTGAAGTTGCAAGTGTAGACAATTGTATTCTTCAGGCATGGAGATCTGATTTTGATGTTTCTGATAAGCAATCTATTCCTTTGTCAAAATTAGAGTCTCGGATGCAAGAGTTGGTTGATGGAGGGGAAGCATTTAAGAGGTTTTTTGTGGTTCATGCTATGTCTAGCTTTTTAGCTCCTACTCCTAATAGGACAGTTTCGTTGAAGTTGCTAAAGGTTGTTGAATAAGTTGATGAAATGAAAAGTTTTGATTGGTGTTCTTATGTTTTGAGGAAGTTAAAAAAGTCTGTTGATAAGTATAAAAAGGATCTAACTGTTCAAAGTGCGAAGGGATGTTTGCTGGTTTTGCAAATTCTGTATTTTCACCATTTAAGCTTTCAAGGAGAAAAGGAAAGTTGTAGCCTTCCTTTGATTCAACATTGGACAGATGCTAAGGTTAAGAGTCGGATTAATTTAGAGGTTAAAGCTAGTGGTTTTGGGCAGGGACCATTTAATACATCTACATATCCTTTGTCACATTCCGCAATTAGCCAAACTATTGTTAAGAAACCTCCTACTTTGGGATCTGATCAGGGTAGTTTAAATGTTGGTGGTGCTTGTTCAAATGGTACAATTGGCCACTTTGTTCAATTTGAGCCTCCAGATGGTGTCATGACTGATGATGAAATCAAACAAATTTCAACTGATATAAGTTTTATTTTTTTATTTTTTTTTTATTTTGTGTTTAGTAGTTACCCTTTATTCTAATAAAAGTTTCCCTTTATGTGCACAAAAGTTACTCTTTATGTGCACTAAAGTTACCCTAAATTTTCAGTTTAAGTACCTTTTTCATTATTTTTCTTTGTTACATTTGGTTAGTTTTGTCTTTGTTTCTCTGTTTGTAGGTTGTTCATGAATAATTTCTTTTTCTTAGAAGAAATATGGATGTTTTTTCAAGCGTTCACTCAAAGGGTTTTACAACTTTGAGTGATTTGGTTACCAATGTTCTTTTTGAAAGAACTACTTCATTGTCTTCTGAGGATCCTATAGCAGTTTCTCAAACTCAACAATTACTCTCTGATCCTTATTATCATAAAATTTTAGATGGTATAATTGAGGAGTGTATGAAGATGAAGTTTTCACATGAGTTTTTTCACTTTCGTGAAGAAGATGGTCCTGAACGTCGTAATAATGAAGATGTTCCTTACTCTGGTTATAATGAAGATGTTCCTGGACCTAATGAAGATGTTCCTGGACCTCCTATCAGATCCAATAAATCTTTATGTTCCCTGGACTGTGGGCTAGTAGGTCAGAAGGTGCCTTTTGTGACTCTTTTTATGAGGGGTAACACTCGGATTTTCGAGTGTTTGCCTCAGTTACATTTGGAAGTTCTTGATTATTGTTTGCTGAAGGATGAATCAATGCATAGGAAGTTAAGTGTTATTTTCAGTCATTAAATATTCTTTTATCCGTTTTTTTCCTTGATTTTTTTAATGCTTATCTTATTTTTTATCGTTGCAGTGAGAACCTTGTGACTTTTGGGTTGAATTTTCTAGTTCCAAGAGAAGATATGGTGTCCATTGCCACTCCATTTGAGATTCGATGGTGCATTGTTGATTGCTATGCTATGTATTTGAATGAGGTAGCATGTTTTGAGTCTTCTGGTCCTCGAAGATTCTTTTTTGGTGTGAGGCAAAGTGTAAGTAACTTATATTTTTATATTTAAACACATTGACCTTATACTTTAATAGTTTGCATTGTTGTATGTTTGTGAGAATGACATAGGTGACAATTCTAATGTTGTTAACGATTTGCACGGTATATGGGAAGGGTGGGTCTGCTAGGAGAATCCTGAATGTGATATAATGGATTCTGAACTGGTATATTTCATGCTAAACTAATATCATACCCTTAAAAGAGTTATGTCTATGAAATGCTCATTAATGCAATTTTAATTTTACTATTTCAGATCTATGTTCCTATTCTTGTTGAGGACCACTACGTTCTGTTTATTGTCGATCATGCAAAAGAGTTGATTTACTATCTTGAAAATAGTATTTGGTGTGATTCTACTGTCGACTACTTTAGAAAGTTGTCTTTTTATATGGTATGTTCCTGTTATTGAAAAGTGATATGCTTTTTGTACATACAAGTTTATTGTTTCAATTTCATTTTTATTTATTTTATTTTATTTTATTTTTATTTTTTTTTGTATTCAATGGATTCTTAACTTTTATATTTTTTACCAGTTGGATCAATTGGGTGATTTTCTTGGCAAAAGAGATCATCCAACGAGTACTCAACTAACTTTCTACAAGTTTACAATTGTTGATTTGGAATGAAGAAAGACTAAGATTGACAACACTGACTGTGGAGTGTTTGTTATGTATCACATGCTCCATTTTGTTGGTGAATCGTTCATATTAAATGAACCCAAAACAGTAAGTATTCATCTATTTGTCTTATTTTTTTCCCCCTTTTGATGTTTAAGTTCTTTCATATTGATAAGTTTTTTTTTCTCTGTTGTGAGGTTGCTGGAAGAAAATATCTGCGTGGACAGATCTGTACCACACTTTTTTTGTGTGATATGAATGAATCAAGGGCAGACGTATTGGCAGAAGTACCCAAGTTCAATGAGAGGAAGAAAAATGCTGATTATGTCAAGGGAATTGAAGAAAGAAGAAAGGCTGAAATAACTGAGAAGAAAAAGCAAGAAGCTGAGGAAAGGAAAGAAGCACATGAAAAGGCAGAAGAAAATCCCAAAGAAAAAAGGACAAAAAGCGAACACAGAAGTACACTCCTTCTAAAGAGTGAACTGACTTGTCAGTGATTTGGTGGAGTAGTTTATTTTGTATGTATGTGCATACATCCAAGTATAATGATGTAATTAAATTTTCTATAGTATAGTTTTTGGTGGTTTTTTAAAAAAAAAAACTGAATGTAGTTTTTGGTGGGGTTTTTGAATGTATGTGCATACATTAAGTAATTTCAAAATGTTATAGGTATATATCTTTTTAATTTAATTGTGCACAAAATAGGGTTACTTCATGCACTAAAAAGGGTTACTTCATGCGGTTAAAAGGGTCACTTGATGCATTTAAAAGGGTCACTTCATGCATATAAAAGGGTCATTTTATGCAATAAATAGGGTAACTTCAGTTTTTTCATGGGGTCACTTTTGTGCATTAGGGTAACTTTTGTGCGCATAAAGGGTAACTTTATGTGAACATGAAGGGTAACTTTTGTGCATAGAAAGGGTAACTTTTCTGGATAAAAAGGGTGACTATGTTCACAAAAGTGTAACCTTTGTGCACAAAAGGGTATGCGTTTACTCTGTTCATGTTTCCACTATAACAACAATGCAATCTATATTCATTTAAAGCTTGAAATGAGTACTTAAATTTTAACCAAACTATTCATAGAGTTAAAAAAAGAAAAAATAGTATAACAATATAAAGTACAATAATAATGATAAAAAAAATGTTCTAACTTTGGTAGTAAAAAATTCTTAAAACAATCGTATGTTAGGTGTCTTTGATCCAAATTCTGAATTTGGAGGTGGAAGTGCTTGTTTCTTTTTTTTTTCTCTTCCTTTTTTCAATCCCTCCTTTTGCTCTCTTGCTTCTTCCTTTTGTTACAGCTCTTTTAGGATCAAGTATAGTTGGTACACTTGTGCTTGTACTGGATGCTGAAGAAACATCATTATTGCTCTGAGTGTTGTCTGCCACATCAGGAATGTCAAAAGCAGCTTCAGCTTCTTCTCTCTGAGCAGCAGTAGCAAGTAAGTCTTCCACCATTTTTAGCCTGTTTTTGAAGCTTTCTTCCATAAATGCTCTTGTCTCTTTATTTTCTTGACTTTTTAAGATTAAATTGTAGTATTTCCTCATTATTGTTTGCCTCCACGGTATATAAGGCTATGTAGGATCTTGATTCTTCAACCTATTCCATGCCTCTGTTTTTGCAAACTTTGTCCATCTTTTTGTAACATACTTGTCTAGTGTTCTTGGTACTGAATGTAGATGTAAAATTATGATGCAATGATAACATAGCCATCCAGATGCTTCAAAATTTTTGCAAGTACACTATACACTTTGGCTCTCATGTATATAGTTTACTTAATGTGCAGACCATGGCTTGTCTTCTAGGGATACTTGATAAAGTACACATTGTTCAATTCTCCCTATCATTTCAACAATTGTTTCCATAGAGTATCCAAACTCTTCTTCAAAATCTCTGAAGAGTGACAACGTGAAAACCTGTGCACCAAAATCATGTAGCTACAGTTAAGTTGCTATATATTTTGTGTAATTTATGTACTTTTGAGTATAACTTTTTACCTGTGTAGCATGCTTTAGCATTCCCGACAATGGCAATGAAGTGAATGATATGGAATTGCTACAGGTGAACTCATCATATTTATTTGTGCTTCTCTAACATTTAGATGTCTTCTTAAATATGGTATAAAATTTTGTCAAGGTAGTTGCTTTACTTGCTTTGAACCCTATAGCATGATTAGTGCTTTCACTCCTTTGTGATGACAAAAATCCTGCTGAAAAAAATCTCTACTAAGGGCAAGGTACTATTTCTCTTTCAATTCATAAACTCTTTTTTACCAAGAGTGTGCTGTCAAGTCATAATTCTGCATCATTGCCTGCCACTTTTCTTCAAATTCTTGTTTTGTCACACACCACTTTAAACACTGGTTGAATGCGTGCTTGAACTCTTTATCTTTTTAAGAGCCCCAAATCTGGTTATTGCATTTTGTTCTAAATGCTAGATACAAAGTCTATGCCTTGTATTAGGAAGAACCTACATTCAAAATAAAAGGGTCACTTCATGCACTAAAAAGGGTCACTTTATACAGTTAAAAAAGTTACTTTATGCACTAAAAAGGGTAACTTGTGCTTTGATGGTAAAATATTGTGTGTTGTCAGAACTTATTAGTAAGGATAATATCTAAATATAAACTTTTTACCTGCTCAATTGCACTTGCCATTGCTTGTTCCTCGTCAGTGAATATTGATGTTGGTGTTTTATCCTCTACAACTTTCTTGAAGGTTTCTAGTAACCACACAAACGATTCTGTTTTTCATCCCAAATAAAAGCACATGCAAACATACAATTATGCTAGTGATTGTTTATTCCAACAAAAGTAGCACATATAAGATTATATCGGTTGGTTTTGTATGTTGTATCAAAGACAAGAATATCTCCATATATCCTATAATCTTCTAGCATCATTGAATCTCTCCAAAAGATATTGGAAATTCTTCCTTCATTGTCAAATTTCACTCTAAAATAGAAGTTTGGATCCTCTGGTGGTTCCTGATCTAAAATGTTCACTAAAGTTTGAGCATCTCCAGCCTTAATTTGCTCCATTCTTAACCTTGAGCAGAAATTCAGGTGACCTACAACAATATGCCCTACGTTATGTTCTCCTCTAGCTTTTGTAGCCATGTAATTATAAGTGTCCATTGTAATTAGACTTGAAGATTTCATTGTTTTGATTGCTTCAACTTTTTCTTCTATCATTTTTCTTTTAGAACGATGCAAATAATGTCACTGTGACCTTGTTAGCTCGTGGTTATGTTGTAATACATGTGCCACCACCTCAAACTGTCCTTTATTTACTTTCGCTCTTATGCATGCCTTGCAATCAGATCGTGTAATGGCTACTTGTCTTGTATTTCTTGTTTTCACATTTACATTCTCTTCATCAACCATTTCAACTAATTTTGTTTCTTGTTACCTGAATTTCTCTTTCCTTCTGCAGAACACACATAATTTTTCTCTTGGACTATCTTTGTGTGTGTGAAGCATCTTATTGTATGCTTTCTTATTGAAAACCCCAGTATAGCAGCATGTTTTTCATACAATTTCAAAATTTCTGCAAAAGTTTCTCTTACCAAACCAACAAATGATCCTTTAAGATCTAAACCAGAAGCATCAATTGGATTTGCATCTGTGATTTAACACAGACATATCAAACAACCAAGAGGCAGCATGTCATTCTGTTTAGAAATCAAAGTGAAGTGGAGTAATACTATGTTTTATATGGGTCACTTTTATGCATAAAAAGGGACATTTGTGCATACAAAGGGTAACGTTTTTGCATATAAAAGGGTAATATTTGTGCATACAAAGGGTCACTTTTATGCATAAAAAGGGTAACATTTGTGCATACAAAGGGTAACTTTTATTAATGTTACATTCATATAGGTAACACATATCAAAAATAACAATTATGGATCACTTATTCAATTAATTTGGTTAATCAAAAATTAAAATAAAACAATATGAATTTTGATTAATTAGATGGTTGATTGAATAGAAATTACCTTCAGTTGCATTTGATTTGGATGTTTGTGCTGATTTGAGTCAATTGATTTATGAGGTACAACCTGATTTTCTATCTCTTTTGCATTGTCTGCTTCTTCTGGATTTTTATTTTTGCCAAAAATTTGATTACCTCCAAACTCAGTGTTAGGATTGATATTATCTCCAAAAATTTGATTACCTCCAAATTCAGTGTCATTATTATCGTAAAAAATTGGAACAAATTCATCTCCAAAACTCTTTGTTTCTTCTTCTATAACCGATCGATTTAAATCGATTTCAACAAAAGAATTTGAGTTCTTAAAATCACCTAACAATGGAGTTTTAATTTGCCTCTGTTTTTGTAGAAATTCGTGGATCAGATTACTGCAATTTGAGGTATTGAAGTTCGTTGATGAATTTTCCATTGTTGATCAAAGTCCTAAGGTATGAATTTTCGCGCTTTATCTCTATATGTTCTCACCTTCTCTCTCCTCCATTTTATTCTGCGTTTTCTAAATTTGAGGTATGATTTCGCGTGTTTTGTTTTCGAAATTAAAAAAAAAACAAAAAAATGCTCGCACTTGCCGCGCCGCCGGATTTACAATATTTTATTGTAAACCGGGGGCATGCAAAAAATTTTGATTCTAATTACACACGTTTTCAAGTGTTAGTGAACTAACCTCCAAGAATTCACCAACAATGACACTTCAGCTATGTTTAGCACACCAATGTTGGGCTAGATGTCCTTTTTGCTCTTTTCACATTATTTCTAACTTTGCCATATCTTCGAACTTCAGAAGCAATCAAGTCAGCTTGATCATCCCAAGATCCAATCTCAATTTCTCAAATCTTTCTCTATTCAAGGGCTTGGTTAGAATATCTGCAATTTAATTTTCAGTCTGACAAAATTCTAACTTAATATTCCCTTGTTCCACATTATCCTTTAGGAAGTGATGCCTAATGTGGATGTGCTTGACCTTTGAGTGTTGAACTGGATATTCATAAATACATATTGCACTAGTATTATCACAGTAAATAGGAACACAATAAAATAAAATACCAATATCTCTGACCTGTTGCTTTATCCATAACATTTGAGAACAACATGCTGCTGCAGCTACATATTCAGTTTCAACTGTAGATAATGCAACTGTGTGTTGTTTCTTGGAACCCCAAGATACTAAACACGGTCCTAAAAACTATACTATACCTAAAGTGCTCTTTCTATTAACTAAGTCACCTGCATAGTCAGCGTCAATAAAACCATTTAACTTAAATGAGTCACTTCTAGGATAGAAGAGACCTAAATCATCAGTTCCGTTCAAGTAACGAAGGATTCTTTTCACTGCTATCAGGTGAGACTCCTTTGGGTTTGCTTAGAACCTGGCACACAATCCTACACTAAAAGATATGTCAGGTCTACTAGCTTTTAAGTAAAGTAGAAAGCCAATCATACCTTGGTACAAAGTCTGATCTATGCAAGTTCCAGATATGTCTTCTTCAAGTTTAGTTGCAACACCCATAGGAGTTCTATTGGTCTTAGCATTTTCAAGCTTATATTTCTTGATCAGTTCTTTGATATACTTCTGTTGACGAATCATAATCCCTTCTTTAGTTTGCTTGATTTGCAAACCAAGAAAGGAGTTTAACTCACCCATCATGCTCATTTCAAATTCTCCACCCATGAGGTCAGCAAAGTACTTACACAAAGATTCGTTAGTTGCACCAAATAATATATCATCAACATAAATCTGTACAACTAAGATGTCAATTCCATTTGATTTTAAAAACAAAGTTTTATCAATTTTACCACGTTTAAAATCGTTATACAAAAGGAACTTGGACAACCTTTCGTACCATGCTCTAGGAGCTTGTTTCAGTCCATAAAGGGCTTTGTCAAACCTGTAAACATGGTTTGGGAACTCTGGATTTTCAAATTCAGGAGGTTGTTCCACATAGACGTCTTCCTCAAGGAACCCATTTAAAAATGCACATTTAACGACCATCTGGTACAACCTAAATCCCATATAAGCAAAAAAAGCTATAAGTAAATGAATGGCTTCTAACCTTGCCACTGGAGCAAATGTCTCATCATAGTCAATTCTTTCCTATTGATTGAACCCTTAAACTACCAGTCTTGCTTTGTTTTTGACAATAATACCATGCTCATCTAGTTTGTTCATACCCATTTGAGACCTATAGTCTTTTAATGATTGGGTCTAGGTTCCAGATGCCAAACTTTGTTTCTTTCAAACTCATTCAATTCTGCCTACATAACATTAATCCAGTCTGCATCAGTCAAAGCTTCAACATGGTTCTTAGGTTCCATGGAGGATAGGAATGCACAAAATGCACAGAAGTTGTAACACCCCTAAATCTCCCTCTACGGAAGTTGTAGAAAAATACGTGTAGATACCGTAGAGATAGACTTGGGCGTATTACCGCCACGTGATAACGCAAGGCTTATACTTCAAAATACTTTTGCAGCGGAAATTCTTTATTCTTTATTAATAATATTTCAAATAAAACTGTTCATTATTTTTGACACAAAACAAAGTCAAACTTTTTTCTTAAACTAGGTGAAATTCCCGTGGACTCCCATATGCATCAATCAACTTCCACCTGAAAAGTTCACCTGCTTACCATAAATGGTAAACAGGGCAAAGCCAAAACAAAAGCACGCATTAGCAAATTATGCTAAGTGGATTATGTGTAAGATAAGTAAAACATAAGTTAAACCATTTAAGTTTAATTCTAATAATTCCAAAACAATCTTCTCAAAATCATACTCATGTAAGAGCTTTTCCAATTAGATTCTTTTAAGATAAGTTTAAAACTCAATCGATTACGTTTCAAAACCATTTCCTCACTAAGTGTGCACACCCCCCAAGTGGTTTACTTTATAAAAAAAGGTCAATCTTGAGGAAAGACTAGGTCATGCATAGTCCATAGTCTTCTCTAATCCATTCCCTAAGTGGAATTCATAACTATATCGATTGATTTGCTTAGAAGCACCTTTTAAAATCCATTATTCTTGAATGTCAAGAAACCTGTAAATCATTTTTAATCCAATCCTTTCTAATAATTTTAATCACAATTCAAAATCTCTTTTGGTTAACCAAAATCATTAATTTAAACCATCATAAAACATAATTTCATAATAATCATAATAAAACATAATTTCATAGACAACTTTCGAAGGTATCAAACCACATAACGTACTTGATCGTAACACGAGCGATTCACACAATTACTTCACTTAATCACGAACACCCTACACATTATTATAACCTTAGTTAATATAAGGCTATCAAATAAGCACAACAACTTAACCAATCTATCCTATATGTGTATGAATTATATTTTAATAAAATAATTTTCTGTTTTTATAATAATTTTATGTTTTTTATACTATAATTTATTCAAGAAATAATATATATATAAAATTCAATTATAAATTTTTAGTAATGTAAAACAAGGTTAGGAGAAAGGAGAAATTGAATGATGGAGATGGAAACCAAAGGCAAAGGAGGAAGCAAGGGTGGTCGGCAGTGAGAGGTGGCGGCTGCTGGTGGTGGTGACTGGCGGTTGCCGGTGGCAGCAGGTGGTCGCCGGAATTTGAGGGAGGAAAAAGAAGAGGAAAACCGTGAGGGAGAGAGAGATTTTTTTGAGGTTTTATTGTGTGTCTTGGGATGTTTGGAAGAGGGGTATTTATAGGTGTTTAGGTGATGAGTTTATAGAAGTTTAGGGTGGGTATAATTTATGGCAATTTCAAATAATGGAATGTAGGATTTTAAGGGTTTAGGAAATAATTAAATGTATGGAAGAATATTAAATTTTAGTTTGGTCATGAAATTTTGTTTAGTAAGTTTTGAGCTTGGAGTGCAAATATAGAATAAGATCAAATAAATTTTAGATTTAGGAGTAGAAATAAGGAATATTATAGGATTTTATTTTTAATAAATTAAAATTACTTTTTTTAAAAAACTATGAGTGGCCGAAAATATTGAGCTCAATATAGCTCGATAATTTAGGTCCCTCTATGTTAATTCATAGACTTTTGTAAAATATTTTTATGCCTAAAATTAATAATTTAATTAAATTTATTTTGTGAAAATTAATAATTGGAAAGATAAAAATCAGATTTTTCTTTATTTATATCCGAAAATATTATGAGGAATTTTAGTTTTATTAGTTTAGGAAATTAGTCTAATTTATTAAATAAATTTAGGGGTGGCCGAAAATATTGAGCAATTAATTAACTTAATATTTTCGGATCACTATTCTAATTTCATAGATTAGGTAAAATATTTTATAATTAAATATATATTTCATGAAAGTAATTAATTTAAAAAAATATTAAAACAAATCAGGTTTTTATTACATAAAATCCGAAAATATTATTTAATTAGTTTAGGAAATTAGTTTAATTAATTTATTTTAACCGAATTAATATAATTTCGGTTTATTTATTTAATTTTCGAGAAATCAAAAATACTATTTATAACATTGCTATAAAATGGTTTTATTTATTAGATTATCCATTTTAATTCCTTTAATATTTTATCTTAATTAATTAAGTTAATTCGGTTTTATTTAATTAGTTTTGTAAAATAATAAGACAAATGATTTAGGCGCCAAAATTCAAATATCTTTTTGGCTCCAAAACTAAAATACTTTTTAGGAAAATGATTAATTTAGAAAAAACGTCAAAAATACGAGACTAAAATACTCTTTATTAGAAAATACCTTTCAAAAATACGGGGTATTACAGAAGTTCCTAAGTTGTGCTCTAGTCTGACTTCCTTTGGAAATGTCGCTTATGATTGCATCCACTAGGTGAGACTTTTGATGTTTCTAAGACTTGGGTTGAAAGTCCCTGATAGGATACAACCTCTCTTATGTAGCATTGTTGACTGGCACTTCTGTTGGAACTACTCTTTGAGCTTCATTCTGAACTTCTTCAGGAACTTCCACTTGCTCTTAAATCTGGAGAGGAGTTCCTTGTGCTTCCTCTGTTACTTGTCCCTCATTTGCTTCATGATTCGTTTCACCTTCCTTTTCAAAATGTTGCTTCCGCAATGATGTAGATTCTTCATCTAGATCATACTTTCGTACAAGTCCAATTTCAAAATCATCATCACCTTCCTGTACATCAATCAATTGTTCAGTTTCATCAAATATCACATGTACATACTCTTCAAAACACATTGTTCTTTTATTATAGACTCTATAAGCTTTACTGTTTGAGGCATATCCTAAGAATACAGCCTCATCACTTCGCTCATCAAACTTTCCCAAGTTTATTTTACCATTATTATGAATAAAAAATCTACAACCAAAGGATCTAAAGTAAGATATATTAGGCTTTCTTCATTTGATAAGTTCATATGGTGTCTTGTTGGTGATGGATCTAACAGTAACTCTATTTAGTATGTAGCATGTTGTATTCACTGATCTTGCCCAGAAGTTCCTAGGCAAACCACTGGAAATTAGCATTGTTCTAGACATATCCTCAAGGCTAGAGAAGTTGTGATCCATTCCATGTTCCTTGCAGAATTCATCAAACTTGTAGTTTTCAACTTATGTTCCATGATCTGATCTAAGATGCACTAATTGATTACCGGTTCTTCTATGTTCTTTCGTTACAAATGCAACAAACACATCAAAAGTTTCATCTTTGCTCACAAAAAAGAAAACCCATGTAAACCTTGAAAAATCATCAACTATAACCATAACATACCTCTTACCACTTCTGCTTTGGATTCTCATTGGACCACAGAGATCCATATGAATGAGTTCCAAAGGCCTTTTGGTGCTGACCATATTTTTAAATTTAAACGAAACACGAGTTTGTTTTCCTCTAACACGAGCATGACAAACTTTATCATTTAGGAACTTTATAAAAGGAAGACCTTCCACAAGTTCCTTAGATCTTAGCTTTATCAAGTAAAGAGAAACTGGCATGACCAAATCTCTTATGCCATAATAAAGGATCATCCTAAATGACACTAAGACATGCAAACTGCTATTTGGAGCCTAGTTGAGATCCACTATATAAGTGTTCCCTTTGCGAGTTCCTTCTAGTATAGTGTTCCCAATGTTATTATTGATGATTTTGCACGAATTGGAAGTGAAGCTAACAGAGTTAAATTTGTCGCAGAATTGAGAAATACTTAACAAGTTGTGTTTCACATCCTCGACCAAAAATACATTATCAATAGCATGGGAACTTGACCTTCCTACTTTTCCAATGGCAATTATTTCACCTTTCATGTTATCTCCAAAGGCCATAGCCCCACCATATTAAGCGTCTAGTGAGAGAAATCTTGATTTATCTCCAGTCATGTGCTTAGAACAACCGTTTTCGAGGTACCACGTGTTATTCCCCTCACTGGAACCTGCATGAAAAATCAAACGTTAGTGTTAGGAACCCAGGTCTCCTTGGGATCCTGTGTAACAGATGTAAAATCAGATTTCCTAACCCATATCTGTCTAACATGATTTTCATTCTTAAGAGTGCTCTTTTCTTTCTTAGGACATTTGTTTTGTTTATGTCCTGTCTTACCACATAAATAACAAATAATACTACTAGGCAAATCAACATACTTCTTTTCTTTCTGGAACTTCTTCTTGTATCCTAGACCTTCAGTTCTTTTGGCTTGAGCATTGGCAATCCATTCTGGTACGATGTACTCTATAGGTTGCTTGCCCTTCCTGACTCTTTCAAGTTCCCTCTCAAGTCTTGCTTTATCCACTTTCAATTTTTCTAAATCAGATTTCAATTTGATATTAATCAAGAAGAGGAACTTCAGAGTTAGGAGTAGCATCACTAAGTTTCAACTAGGAAATTTCCACATTTGTAAGTATGTTATCCTGTTTTAAACGTTCAACAGTTTCTTTTAACTTAACATCATCATCAAACAAATCAAAGAATCTCTGTTGAAAATCAAGTCTCATATTATCTATCCATTCACTGGGTTCTTTGTAAGTTTTAAGTGCCTTATCACTTTGTGCCTTCTCTACATATAAAGTCCATTAAATCACCTTGAACTTCCAAAACAGCATCAATCAATTTTTCTTTCGAGAAATGTATGTCTTAATTCATTAAAAGTATACCATACCTCAGCCTCTAGCTCCTTTAATTTGGCTTTTTCTTCTGTTTTGGCCGTCAAACACAAGTGTGCTGATTCTTTTGAGGGTTCTTCTTCTTCTTCTTCTTCTGACTCCGAGTCTCCCCAGGCAACTATCATATCCTTCCTTACATTCTCCTTTGAAAAGGATGGCTTGTATGCTTTGGACTCCTTAGCTTGATCCTTGCCTTTGAACTTTGACCTATCATTTTCCTTTAGAGGACAGTCTCTAATAAAGTGATCTTTTGAGCCACACTTGAAACAAGTAGTCTCTTTGGAACTTGAAAATTTTTTGTTCTTATCAAACTTCCTATTACCAATCATCTTCTTGAATCTTTCATGGCCATCTCATCCTCATCAACTTCAAATTTTGAGCTTTTAGAGCAAGACTCTTATTCTTGGAACTTTCAGCATTGGAACCTTAGTGAAGTTCATGAGTCATCAATGATCCAGCCAGCTGCTCCATGTTGAACTTCGTAAAGTCATTGGTTTCTTGTAATGTAGTCACCTTGGATCTCCCGCGTTCATCTTGAGGAAGACTCCTTAACACCTTTCTAGCCTGTTCATCTATAGGAATATGTCTGCTAAGGGAACCCAGTTCATGAATTATATCATTGTATCTAGTAAACATTTCTTCTATGGTTTCCTTAGGTAACATTTCAAATCTTTCATATTAAGACATCAATAAATCAATTTTGTAACATTTTACCTCATTTGTACCTTCATGTGTAACTTCAAGTAGATCCTATATTTGTTTAGCAGACTTGCATCCCATGATTTTGTTATGCTCATGGGGTCCAAGTCCATAATGCAACAATTTAATAGCTAAAGCATTCAATTCATATTTTTGAAAATCCTCTTTTTCAAAATCAGATAAAGGTTTAGGAACTATCTTGTTTTTCTCAATAGTTTTGGTTACCTCGAAATCACCAGACTCAATAACGCGCCAAACTTGGTAATTTTCAGCTTTGATGAAAATCTCCATTCTGTTCTTCCAGTAGGTATAGAACTTACCATTGAACATAGGTGGACGTTGGGTAGAGTACCCTTCTTCAAGCTTCTCTCGATAGTTCATCTCTCCTCATGAACTTCATCAGCAATATTATTTGCTTATACACGAGAACTAGTGCTCTGATACCAATTGTTAGTTGAGACAAACACTACAAGAGGGAGGTGAATTGTATGTGAGTTCCTATTGACTACTTTTGCGGAATTAAAATAGAATATAAAAGGAACTTAGCAAAGCACACATGATTTTACGAGGAAACCTTCCAGGGCCCAAATGGAAGTAAAACCTCGACCCTCCAAGGGATTTCAAACACCAAATCAATCCAATATAATAGGGCAAACTCTCCTAGTTACAACCTATTATAATAAGACCTTTACTCACAAGTTCCAGTCTAAACTTTGTACATAGTAGAACCCTATTCTACACAACCTAAGTCTGTGACTTAGATTCACTCATCACTCCCTTTTTTATGCTCTCCCACTCAGCTTCAATCTTGAAGCCTACAATTTGTATGCAATACGCTTAACTCTTCCCCCCAATACCAAAACAATACAAACTTTTGACTCTAATATGATTGGAAAGCTACACATGAACTTCAAAATTAATATGACAAAGTTTAGACTTGGCAAACTTACACTTTCAAGCACTCTTCAGATTCTTCACGCATAAACTCACACCTTGTGCTAATTTTGAATTCTCCCTTATATACAAGTTATACTCGTATGTAAAGTAGGGTTTTCAAAAGATAGAAATTACAAAACTGCCGTTTTCATAATCACACATTCATGTAAATCTTTTTGGAAGAAAATCTTTTTAGAAAACTTATCATTGATATAATTTATGAAAAGAATAATATTTTGTAAAATCGAAATTTATAAAATAAAATATTTTCATAAAATTAATACTTATCTTGTATAAACTTTCCATTTATAAAGCTTGCCAAGCTTTGTCATGCTTCTAATAAATTCCATGCATAAACTTTCCTAACATATTTACAATAATCCTTAGATAAATAAACTTAACAAAAAGACTTATATTCTCTAGCTGGGTTATTTCATCATACGCTGTATTGTTAGGATACTTGGGCTTCACACAGTCTAGGACTAAGTTCTGTTGTCCTTCTTTCTCCAGCTCCTTGCTGGAACTTCGCAGGCCAAGTTCTTATAGAACTTGTTGTCAAGCTCCTGTTAGGGAACTTCTCTTAGTGTTCTTGTTAGGGAACTCAGTTAGTTCCATTAAAGAACTCTTCTTCTACTTTCTTTAACTTTCCTTAAGATCTCCTTAAATGTTTATAGGCAGGTTACGCTTCCACTTCCACTTCCAAAGTCAACTTAACCTGTTCTAATCACAACACTTAGAAAAATCGCATTAGTTGAAGTTTGCTTTTATTCATCATCATCAAAACTCTTAAGCTTCAACAACTACTAACAGGTGATGTAAAGCAACTATTTCAAGCTTTTCAATAAGGTTCAATCTTGATCAACATGTTTATAAGGAAGCAAATATAAATAGCACACTAAATGTCTTCTCTAGGTCATATGATGAAAAGTTACTAATTACTCCCTAATAAATAAACCTTTTTTGTCGATAGAAAATTTTCTTTAGGCTAGGTCATAGTGTTGAAGAAAACTGTCTTTATAATTCAAATTGCAACTTGCAAGTTATGAAATAATATAGCATGTGAGATCTTGTAAGACTTTTCTCGATTTATACTTTCATATTGTCAAAGTTTTATAATAATTTTTACCTATGAAAAAATTGTGCAATTGAAATAATATGTTATTGACAAACATAAAATAAAAAGTAACGCAAGTAATAAGAAGCAAAGAAAGTACCTAACTAGTTCTATAGTTTCAAGGGAGAGGAAGAATGGAGGTAAAAACGTACTCCATAATTTTTTCATTTAATTTTAACAGTAATAATTAAGGATCCCACCTTAATTATAAAGAACATTTTGCTGTTAAACTACTTGACAGAGGAAGTACCCTACGTCCCTACTACCTAGCTAGTTCTTACGTCCATTATTACTCCCTAATCCTTATATAGCCTAAACTTTACACATTTGTAACCTACATTCCCACTAGCTATTTCATGTGTTTAAATGGCAAAATTTAATTGCGTAATTCATTAAAGGTTTTAAAATAAACCACCATTACTTTTTTCGAACTAGTACCACTTGAAGGTTTAAAAGTGGCAAGAAAGGGATTGGTCAAGTATAGTCTACTTGCTACTTAAGTGGCAGTAATAGCTAGCTAGGCTACTACATTTGCTCGGGGAAGATCAAATATTCAATGGCATGCCACATTTATGAAATTAACACACGACTCAGTAATTCGGTATTTTTTTGGTCAAATTTGACTCAATCTAGATGCAATTAGGCCTTGTTTTTATGAGTTTCTGAGCAGAGCATAGCATATTTCGATATAACAGAGCAGAGCACAGCAGAGCAGAATAGGTGTCAGCAGAGCAGCTTATTTATACCTCCACAACAGCTCAAAAGAACAGGGCATTACCTTATATCCGTTATTTTTATTACTGTAACATATAAAATTTATGTACCCCATACATATTTTAAAGAATCCATGTAATAGAGTGAGAGATAAAAAAAATGACCCATATGAATATGATGATGAAATCGAGAGATAGAAAGAATACGAAGCATACATGAAAACGTGCAATATTAAAATCACGATTGAATTATACTCCCTCTATTTTTAAATACTTGTTCCATTTCTCTTGGGCATGTATGCCGATGCTAATCTTTGATTAATAATATCTTTAATTATCAATAAGTATAAATTCTGACAATAGAAAATTAATAATCTATTCATTGAGATGATTCCAACAAGTATCCACAAGACTATATTTTTCTTATGTATAAATCACAAACATTAGTCAAAGTAAGACAAATAGTGTAAAAAATAGAAATGAAGCAAGTATTTAAAAACGGAGGGAGTATAATACAAAGTACTACTGTTATGACTTTTAATTTTACATGATATGGGTTGGACTTAAACTTCATTTGTATGGTTGAGCTGACTATAAATAACATTAATTTATTTTACTAGTTTTTTGAGGCATAATTTATATATGTTACGCTCAATATATAAGAAAGAGAACAGATATATTGTTTGACCGAACAATAATGCTAACTCCAAATTACTCCAACCCAATCAAACCGTTTGAAATATGTAGATATTACTATGATTAAAACTTGATCTTGCATTAAGTCGAAGTAATAAAAATTGGATAGACTTTTTTATTTTAAAGGGTGATTCTTTAGACCTTCACAAAAGAATAACTTTTAATATGACCATGTCTAACAATAAATTATTGTAAATTCGTGTTATATATACAGACCACATACCTGTATGGACTCCGTATATAAGAAAAAACTTCGGATTGATTAATATAATGATTAATACTGGATTACTTAAAGTATTAAACAGGTTAATAAAATTGGGTAGGGGTATCTTAAAAAGCAATCTGCAAAAGAGGAGTAAGATGACAGAGGGTTTCTTTTTTTATCAAAAGATGACAGAAGCTTTTACTAGAAAAGAAAACAATACAGTGCTTTTGGTCGTTATTTTAAGCGATTTGCAACCCAATTTGGAGGTGGAATATCCAAATTTGGAAAGCTTAAAATTCCTCTCCTATTTCAACCTAAATCAAAATGAGTATAATTTTCTCACCCCACAACAAATAATAGAGAAAAGGAATAAAACATCATTTTTGCTGACTATATATTCTTCTACGTAATATTCATCCTCTCTCTCTTTATTTTTTATATACTGTATATGTACTTCTTATGTCTATGTACACAAACATAAATTATGTTGTAAAAGAAAATTAAACTAAGCGAGAAGTTATTGAAAACAATTTTGGTATCACAATACTTGCTTGTCAATTGATAATAAGTTCCGATTTCCGAAGGTCTTATTAAGAAAAAATTGTCAAAATATAATCTCAACTTTATTCAACTAGCAAAATATTAAATAAAAATTTGCTCGAAACAATAAGATTGTGGTCAGATTACTCAGATATATATGACCAATTGATCATTACATATATGATTACAACTATAATTACATATATGGTCAGATTACAAATATATTACGCATATGATTACATTAAATTGTATTAAATTTTTTTTTTAATCCAAATTGATTATTTCTAAACATTGTTATTTTAATAGTTAGAGCATGGCCCTTGCCCCCTTGGTGGAGGCACATTGACAATAGTAGGTCAACTGAACCCAATTAATTGTGAAATTTGGGAAAATTTACTCTTAATTAACTTATAAGAATATTAACAAATTTCTTATTAATTTAACTACTTGAGTACTTACCATAACTCTAATAAACCCTCATCACATAATTAATTATTTAGTTATTTGAATCCACCATTGAGCATGATCGTGCATATGATGGTTAAAAATTGCCATGCATGGTGACTGATGAGTTTACATTCACTAGTCTACAGTACGTAATTCAATAATAATAAATTAATAATACAAGTAAGAAAATTTGTCAAGAATAAGTCAACCTTTGCATGATTAGCTCAAAATAAGTCAACATTTCGATTAATTTAAAATAAGTCGACTTTTAAAAGGTATTGTTTAATAAGTGACATGACCTACAACTTACCAAATAGGTCAATTTTTTTATAAAATAATTTATTAATTTTTTTTTAATAATATTAAATTTAATTAACTATAATTATATTAAATAAACAAATTATAAAAATTAAAAAAAAAAAAAAAACCCAACCAACCCCTTCCCCCCACCCACTGCCTGGCACCGGCGACCACCTCCTTATCCCGGCGCCGAAGACCACCTCCTTATCCCGACGCCGGCGACCACACTCACCTCCTTTTCCCCCAACTACGAATTCTCTCTCCTCCTCTTCCACCTAACCACCATCACTTCTTTCACTCTCCCACATCAACCCCAACTCTCGGTGTAACAATCCACCACCATCCACTTTCCGCCACCCCTAACACATCTCCGCTGCCGTCAACCGCCATAAAAGCGCCGCTGTACGATTCATTGACCCAGACCTAATTCAAACCTCATCCGAGCCTTCTCATACTCCTTTGTTTCCCTCCTCCTCTGCATCCCCAACACCCTCGTCTACCACCGCACATTGCTATACGCCGTCGTCTGGCTTTACACCCACGTCGTCCCTTTTTACCTCGTCGACGTTCTTCTCCCTGCCATTCACAACATCCATGTTGCGCTTCACAAAGGGACGGGAATGATTTTGGGAATTGGGTTTAGGGTTTAGGGACGGGAATGGGGAAAGGGAGGGGATGGGATGGGGTCGCCGGCGACGAAAGAGGAGGTGATCGCCGACCGTTGGAAGGGGGATGGGGCTGGCAGTGGGTGGTGGCTGGGATTTTTCTTTTTTTTTTTTAGTTTTATTTTATTTTATTTATTTTAATATAATTATTTAATTGTGAATTGATTTTTTTTTAAATAATCACTCAAAAAATAAATCTTAATTATTTTTGTTAAAAAGGATCAACCACTTAATGACACGTGTTATATTTTACCTTAACAACCGGTTACCCTCTAATCTAACAGGTTTTGACTCATTTTGAGAAAAAATCCCTTAAAAGTCGACTTAATTTGAGTTAATCGAAAGGTTGACTTATTTTGAGCTAACCACGCAAATGTTGGTTTATTCTTGACAAATTTTCCATACAAGTATTAGTAAACGAGTGAGTGGAATCTAAGGAAATTAAGCTAATAGAATTAAGTTTTTTCTCAACTATATATTTGAATTGTTATATATACTCTAGAGACTAGATACATATTGTACAAATTCTTTCCATATCTTCTTATATATGTGGTACGGTCAAACTTTAAGGTTAGCTTTTTTTATAATAACATACGAAGTATATCAATAGTGTTAAAGCATAACTTTCAAATAACGAACATATGTGAGTGTCCCATGTGATTAAGAAAAAATCTTTACAAAATTAAGGCTAATAATTACTTCGTTAATGATTTTGGGATAAAACCTCATTTGATCTTATGAAGTAGACTCTCTCTTAATATGATGACGGTTTTATTATTACCTATATGTGATCCGACCAATATTTAACAAATTAAATAGTCACTATATAAATAGGAACTATAAGCAAATTTAAAATAGAAAGATTTTTAGGAACAGAGGTAGCTTCTCAAGATTTTTTATTTATTGTTATTTTACTTTATTTTTTTGGAAAGAAGGGCAATTTTAATATGCTTTCTCTTGGCTTGTACATAAAAGGACTATGGTTGTTTAAAGAGCCCTCAGCTTTGAATCTTGTTAAGCACTATAGATAAAGGATATATTCTGATTCTAATGCTTCACCTTATATGGATGAGGTACTGGTTATACTCCATTAGCTTTAACAACCTTCATACAAAAAGTAAAAACCCGAGTGATCACAGTACAAACTATAAGGAATGAATGAGGTTGAATATAGAATTTGAATTTGTGACCTTAGCTTTAGGTCATAAGTAAGAATAAAAATGCCGTAACCAACTACACCAAGTGTTTTGTGTAATTGTAAACTGAAAATTATACAGTACGTAATTTCACTCATTTGTTTTGAATCAAGTACTAAATTGAAATTTTTTTGTATATATTATGTAATTTTAGGTTTTGATTAAATTTTGAGGTGATACTCAAGTTTTGAAATCAAATCTCTAATATATATCATTGTCCTGTATATTATGACTATAAAGTGGCGCATGGTTGACAGTAATATACTCATATTATCAAGTATATACCGCCTATTACGTCACTTGTTTAATAGTTTTATTATTTCAATCAAAAATCACAATGAAGCTATGCAAAATATATACTCCGTAAAAGGTTGTTGAAGGAACAAAATGCGAGTACTTTACTTTTGATATTCTTTTGATCTTTTTTGATTAATGAAGATGTCTAAAGTTTTCTACCCAATTATCATTGGCCTTGGGGTAATCCGACAGCAGTACTAGTCAATTAGACCTTTTCATGGCTTAGTTGAAATCTTAAGGAAGTTGCTCTGAAAACATAAAAGTGGTCATTTGGCAAATGGATTTTACTTTTTAATTGAATTCCAATATTTGGTACGGAGTAACTAATTTTTCATTGATATTTAATTTAAGCTGAAAATAATTAAGATGTATGTAGTTCTTGAATACGGCGTACATATATATTACTTTCCTTATTCCATCAATTTTACATTACACTATTTATATTCTAATTTTAATCATATTTATTATCTAATATTTAGATTACACTTTTCATATTCTAATTTTGATCATATTTATTTACTAATATATAATGATAATATTCTTATTTATTTAATTTTTATTGGTTTAATCTCAATGTATACTAAGAGAATTAAATTATCTAATTTTTACATTTTAATACTAATGGTCAACTTAAAATATAAACAATAAAAAGTCAAAGTAATCATGTATAAAAAAAAAGAAGAAGAAAAGAAAAAAAAAACTACCTTCATTTCATAATACTTGACAGATTATAGTCTCTTCGATTGACTTTTTACACTAATTATGTTGTAATTTTGACTATAGTTTTATAACAATAATTACTACGGAGTATGATAAATAGTTCAAAGATCCTTTAGGAAAATACTTCATTTGTACTACACAAAAATTACAAAGATTATGACTCATTACAATTGTCAAACGTGCCCCAAAAAAAGTCCAGCAAACAAACAATCACAATATTACTTCGATCATTCTGTCGTGTGACAACAAGGCGGCTGGTACATTTTATTTAATTAGTATAGCTTAATGCAAAATTAAAGTAATTTAGTACCATAAATTACCAAAAAATTCAATGTGGAAAATCTTATATAATCATTAGCATAAGTAGCAAGTTAGATACGTCCTAAAGTAATGATGTCTTGGAAGGTGAAGGTATAGGTAATGCATCAATATCGCAGCCATTGTGTTGGAGATTATTGTTTACTCTTTGAATACGTAACATTCTTTCCTTAGTGTCGGACCAATTTTTTTTTCCCTCTTTTGGAATTATTTTAGCATATAGCAAAGTCAATCATATACATACGTTGTGTGAATACTTTCTTAAAAAGAAAATTAAAATAAAAACATTCATCTTGCTAATGATTGTCAATATAGTACTACTAATATACATATATTAATCCATCACCGCCCCTTTTATGAGCTCTTTCAAAACTCTTGTCTAATCTTTATTCGTTTATTAGTTAAAAGTAAAGTATTTTAGGCTAAGATGCTTGAGAGCAATGGTTTTTCAGTTGCAATGATAAGTAGTTGTTTGCTATGTAAAACCGAACAATACAATTATGACCCCCGATATACACATTTTTATGTGTGTATTTGTATGTGTAAAGGATATCTTTGATAATTTAATAACTTAATAAGTATTAGGTGCCGAAATGCTAACTACATACTATTATCCTCTAAAAAAATATATAAGGGTATCAAAAATCTAGGAAAGACGAGGAAAGGAAAAGTCATAATTATATTGCACACCTCTTTTGCTAAACACTCCACACACCATAGTTCAAATTGAGATCGATTTAATTCCAAAACCAATTACTCTGTAACAACTATGAGTAAATGAACTATCTACACTTGGCAATGTCTTCTCTCTTTTTACCGAATCATTTAATACAGTACTCTCTCCATTTTGTAATAACTGACATACTCCAACTAACACAAAGTTTAAGAAAAAGTCAAAAAGTTGAATGAATTGATTCAATTAAATTGTTTATTGTAATGATAAGTGGATGAGATACTTTTTTTATTCACATAAACTTAAGTATGAATGTGAAAGAATAGAGAAAATGTGGAAATTTTTTAAGTATGTCAATTATCAAGTAGTGATAACAAAATAAAAACAGTATCGATTATCACGGAGCGAATGGAGTACAGCTTACGCGTACAAGAGAACACATATATAGAGTCCCAACTCCCAACAGTCACAAACATATGCAAGAGTAAATACTTTAGACTAGCAATTATATTTATTAATGAAATCACTATTTATGTACAAATTGGTCAGAATTACAACAAAAGGGTAACAAATTTTTGGTAAAAAAGGATCAAATGCTTCTGCAGCTGGTAGTTGTAAGTGACCTAAGCTAAGTGGGGCACCCTCCCCTAGTTAAAAGGAGCACAAAAAAATCAGCAGTCAAACAACAAATTAAGTATCCCTGATAAAATTTACTGCTGTTTCAGTTTTTCTTCCCACTTCTATTTTTTTTTTTTTTCTCAATAATAACATTTTTATATTATTATATGATCCCCAACAAACTTGTTCAGAAAAAATTAAGCTAGTCTACCCACTTTTCTGTAACATTATTTAAAGCCCCTTTCTCTGTTTTTGTTACACCTTTCATTTTGGGGACTTTAATATTTGGTCAATTCATCAGTTGTCCCAACCTAAAACTACCCAAATTTTTTGGGTCTTTTTTGTTTTAATTTATAAAAAAAAAAAAAAACAAAACCTTTTTTATGTATAAAAAAAAAATGGATTTTTGCTAGCTAGCTTAAAATTTTCTGTGCTTCAGCAGCAATATCAATAACCACAGTACTGAAAGTGATGAGTAGCTCCAAAATTGTTCAGGAACCGTCCCCCTCCTCTACCTAATATTCCTTCTTCGTCTTCTTCTTGCAAATTATCAACCTGTCAATTTACCATAAAAAAATATATTAATCACTATTACAAAGGGTTAAACTCAATTGTCAATTTGTCATGCTAAATATGGTAAATATTCGGTTGAGGAAAACATTGCATAAAGATGCAAGAACTTTTTAAGCTATATATGTTGAGTTGTTGACGACGACTTGGCGTGGTAGCCTACTTTGCATCTAGTACTACATACGAGTACTCGTGCAGTCGTGCTATGATTGTTTGCAATTATGCAAGTTGTGTTAATTGCCTAACAGTTACGGTCTCTTCTTCAATAACTTAAAAGGTAATCGTCTCTGATTGGTAAATTTGTTTGGTGGTAGTTGACTTACTCATAGGACAGATAAATAAACTTTCTACTCTGTATCTTATAACATTATATTATGGGTGCGGCCAGGCCGTGAAATTAGATTCTCCAATTTTAAGGCATTTTCTCTAGGAAATAGTAGTATTACTGCTTAAGAAAAGTGTATTGACTGAAAGGGACAAGGCTAAAACATATATAACCAACTTTGAAATAAACAGGTTATATTGTCGTAGTACAATACCACAATTTATCCATCACACTCATGTAAAGCATATAAATGCCATGGAGTGTGTTATCAAAGATTAATTCGAAACAAAACTACGGAATACATACATCATTGTTCTTTGTAATCTTTACACACGAAAATGAATATAACAGCATAAAAATCCTACATAGTCACATAGATGCATTCGTTTGACTGATACCTAATCGGTTAATCATACAACTTTCAGTTTTCATCAAATTGGCATCCAAAAAGATAAAGATGGAACATGCAAAAAGAAATCACACACATATATTAGTACCTATCAAATTCTTCCATATTCCATGTACAATTATTTTCATTTATATTCATGTTATTATCATTTTTCATACTATCCAAAACCCAATAATTGAATGCATGATGAAAAATTATAAATCATAATCCTAAAAAATACTTACTAGAAATAATTTTTTAAAAAGCAAAAGAAAAAATAATTAAATTACCCAAAGATCATCATCATCTTCATAACGATTAAAACAGGTTGGTTTTGGAATCTCTCCAGTCTCATCGTTGCGTGCGAATCTGCCACGTACTCTTGGTCTATTGTCGGCTAGCGTTTTTCGGCATGCATACTGGCACCCCAACATAAAAAAAAATTACTAATTATACACTAAAAATTCATCAATCAACAAAAATAGTATTAACTTGTTAAAAAATGATTTAAATTACAAAACATAAATTAGTAATGTGAAAGCTAAATTTTGATAGATATAATCAGGATTCCGTAAAAGGGTAGGTACCTTGATAGTCTTGTTGAAGTTGCGTTGAGTACGTTTAGCTCTGTACCTATCAATCCTTTCTTTTCTTTCTTCCGCACTATATTTTCCTACTTTGAAATTTGATTCTTCCGTCGTATTTCCTTCTCCTGATAATGGACTTGCTGTTGATGAACATACTCTTCCTCCCACCTTTAAAAAAATATATAATAATGCATTTTTAATAACGATAATTCTAATTAAATTACTTTAAATAAATACAATTAAGTGAAAAAAAAGGCTTAACTGGTAAATCCCCAGTGCTACAGACCCGTCTCATTTGACCATTTTCGAGTTCCGGGGCAAAATTTTGAACCTCCAAAAGAGTGTTAAACTTGGGTTGAAACCAAAAACTTGGTTTTCCATCAAAAGAGTTACTACTGTAACTTCTTTGCATGAATTTCAGCATACTTTCATTACTACTTTCATTAGTATTAGAATTATTACTATTAAGAAAATAAGAGTTGTAACTATTTGGAGGGTAGTCAAAACCCATTTGAAAATCCTCTGATTTTATACTATCTGAAACTACAGAGTAATTTTCACTACTAAACACATTTCCCAAACTACCCACCAAATGACTTTGTTGTTGCTGTTGTTGTTGAAGAGAAAGTGTTTCTAATTGATGGCTTGGAGGTGAATTGGTGAAAAGGGTATGGGCAATTTGGTCTAAAGATTGTGCATCATCAGGTGAAATTTGGGTAGTAGTAGTAGTTGTGGTGTTTTGATAGTTGGTGCTGTTGCGTCCACGGCCGCGACTACGGCTATTGTTTGTTTGATCATCGGAGAATTCATGAAAGATGCTATCGATGGAGGAGTCGGAAAGAGTTGGGATTTGGTCAGTAAAGAAATTCCCTGAAATTTCATCAGGAGAAATCATGGTTGTTGGTAAATGAGAGTAATAAGGTTCATCAAACATGAACATATCAGAAGACATTTTTTGTTTTTTTGGTGGATTTTTGTATGATCAAATGAAAATTGGCATGAAATAAAGGAAGAATTGAAGAAGAGAGACAAAATGAAAGACAAGGCAAAACTTCACTTGACTTTCTTTTTCTCTAAATTGTGTGTCTTCTTGCTGCTGTGTAGTTTGTGTTTTTTTTTTAATGTTGAAAGTGGAGGTAATAGTTGGACCAGTGCACTGATGGCTCGATGCTCTCTATTTAAAGAACCAAAAAGTTGTATTTTCTACGTCTAGTTGTTGCTCATGCCCACTAATTTATGTATGATGAGGTCAAGGTTCGATACTTTGTACTACAAACTAATTAAAAGAGTTGTTTTGTTTGTGTTGGCTCCGACTTTATGACGGAGGTGTGGATGCCAACTAACTTACTTATATTTGAATTGAAGTTAAAGAGTGATATCTATTATGATAGAATAAATTAAATATTTATGGCAAGAGGTTTAGGGTTGAAATCGTCAAATTAATGTTGGAGATTTAAGGTTAAAATAGTCAAATCCATCAATCTCATTTCAGGGGGACAATGTGTTTCTGTGTGGCTGGTCACACCGTGTGACCGACTAACACACACCAAAACACTGACCGGATAACCCCTGACCGATCGAGTAACCCCTGATCAAGTATCCCCTGAATAAATAATCTCGACCACAAGGTATGGCCAATAACATATGAAACTTTTGTGTCAGGAGGATTTTCCTTTTATTTCATTCCTAGAGAGACCTTAGCCTTATTTAACCTTAAAAGATTTAAAATGATGTTTTTGTTTGTGTTGGGGATATTTTGGGCCACTGTTGGTCTATTGGGCTAACAATATGCTCCATTATGTTCACGTTTGTTTGTTGAGTTATTTGAGACTATGGAAAGTACTATTTACTATACTTGTCTGAAGAACATAAATTATAAAGGGTTTGGTTGGACCCTATGACAAGGTGGTCCAACTCTCAAAATCAATGAAAATTCAAGGTGGTTTTTAATGTTTTTCAATTTTGTAATTAATTGGTTTTGAGGATCTATTTATGTTGACGTGTTGTGTTGGAAAACAGATAAGGGACCCAATCTCATTAAAAATTAGGGTAATCTTAGTGGAAAATTCTGGTTCAATGGATAAAAATGTAATTAGAACAGTACTAGCAAATACAAGTATCTTCTTAACAATGACATTAGGTTATGAGAAAGGACCAACAGTCATTTTGGGTCAATCAAATGTAATGGAGGCTAAGTCACTAAGAGCATATATGATATATTGTGCTATTCAAGTGGCTGGAGCCCAACAATCCTCTTTCATTTAGTCTCTTACACACTTTTATTACGAAGTATTTTCTATTAACTTTACTCCTTATCTTTCTTAATTTATCTTTTATTTCTTTTAATACGAATTTGTCCTACAATTTATCCCTAGTACAAAATATTTAGATAAATAGGCTATTATCTATAATGTCTCCATTTGTGATTTCAACAATAATTTTTTTTTAGAGTAGTTGTTTTAAACAGCAACCTCTTCGATCATTTGGCTACTTGCCACAATAATGCGACAATGTTTTTAGGGAGGGTAGCTCCCACGACCGTGAATGGTCTAAATAAGAATGAGAAACACTTAATGAGATGGTGCATGTATAGTCGAACAGAAGAAGACGGAGTAAAATTACCCTTATTATAAAGATAATGTATCACATTAAAGCGGATGAGAACTATTACCCTCATTTGAAAGGTACTCCGTAACCAAGTTTTCACTCCTTCCTCTTCATTCAAACCACCACTAGCTCCGCTTGTCTTTCTTCTCCTTGGTTAATATCTAAGCTATTTACTAAGAGTAGTAACATCATCAATTTGCATTTACAAGGTAACACACTAACACCACAACCAATTATAGATTGATTAAATTACTATAAAAAAAAAAAAACAAGGTCAATAATCTTATACAATATTAGCATTAATGCTTTCCGCTTATCTTAATCTTATGGTAGTATTTTACGAGGAAAAAAAAAATCTAAACAAAACTTTCACGCTCTTAAATACTGGAAAACAAAAATATATCAACCAACTAACTTGCATAATGAGGTAATAATAATAATAGGAGTACAAAGGTGACCCCATTCATAATTATTGAAATATAAAAGAACGTGGAAAGATTTACTTCAAATTGAAATATTGGTTGCTTGTTTGTTTAGCATTTGAAACATGCGGTTTAAATAAAAATTTTGTCATGAATGCGACTATACGAGCTAGCATTTGATTGACAGTAATAAAGAAAAATAATTAAGATTTAAGATAAGGTTTTAAAGTTTTGAAATGATGTAATAAAATAAAATAAAATAAAAGGATGGCATCCATTTGGGCTAGAAGTTATGTTTAGAGATTAGAGCATATATAGGTGCATAAATAACTCTTTTATTAATTGGGTCTGACTCGTTTGGCCCAACTAGATACTTATGAGGCCCAACTTAGTTTTAGCTTTATCATATCTAAGTTTATATTTGAATAGTCCAAACAAAATTCTTCATCAACTATAGTCTATATAGCCGTTTATCATCCAAACTGTAACTTGCATTTCAAACTTTCTAGAAATTCAATAGCCTGCTAGATTTCTTGACAAGTGGATGTTTGATGCATTCTTGATTTAGAAGAGCTTGTCTCTATAAAGAATAGAGAAAAAGCTTGCTTTGTATTATTAATTTACAGAGTATTTATATACAAGCCTTGAGTGACCACTATAGAAAATAAGTCAACATACTACCTTAAATAAAGAGATTACAAAGTTAAGACTATACTATACATGGCACTAAAATATATTAGAATAATATATATACTAAGATAGGAGATTGTGATTGATTGTAATCAATCATGCTCATTCATCAAGGCTGCAATTTAGGAGATGATTTCTCCTTAATTACTATCTATGATATCTTTCCTTCAATATTCCCCCGCAAGATGGACGGTCTTGGAGCTGGTCCAATCTTGGAAAATAAATCAAGAAAGTGTGGCTTAGCAAGTGGCTTAGTTAGAGCATCAGCGAGTTGGTCCGAACCCGAAATGTGTTGAACTCGTAATGCACCAAGCTGGACTTTTTCACGCACAAAATGGAATGCCAATGCTAAATGTTTCATCCGTGAATGAAAAACCGGATTTGCCGAATAATGAGTCGCACTTAAATTGTCACAATAAATACTTGGAGTATGTTGTAGCTTGATATCAAGCTCTGAAAGGAGAGATTGCAGCCATAAAATTTCTGAAGTAGCAGATGCTACAGCCCGAAATTCAGCTTCAGTAGATGAGGTTGCTAGACCTTGCTGCTTTTTAGAACTCCATGATAGAGGATTGCGGCCTAAATATACAATATAGCCTGTGGTTGAAACAAAATTATCTCGATCAGCAGCCCAATCTGCGTCCGAATAGGCGTGCAAGCTTAATGGAGAATTGCGGTGAAGAGTAATTCCATGAGTTAAGGTTCCCTTCAAGTAGCGTAGCAATCGTTTGAGAGCAGCCCAATGCAAGTCAGTGGGCTTATGCATGTATTGTGATAACATGTTAACAGCAAAGGCAATATCCAAACGAGTTAGTGACAAGTACTGTAAGCCATCAACTAAGGTTCGATATTTTGTTGGATTTGGCAGGGGGGTGCCATCAGTGAGAGTAAGTGGGGGATGGGTCACCATTGGAGTTGGGACTGGTTTAGCTTCACTCATGGCAGCTCGCACAAGAAGATCTTCAATATATTTCCTCTGGCTTAAAAATAAACCATTGGCATGAGGAAGCACCTCAACCCCTAGAAAGTATGATAAGGAACCAAGATCTTTCAAGGAAAACCGAGTAGCCAAAGTAGTGACAAATTCTTGTAGACTTGTAGTAGAAGAGCCTGTGATGATTATGTCATCAACATAGACAAGTAGGTAGATAGTGGTATCAAGTTGACGATACATAAATAGAGAAGGGTCTGATATGGTGTTGGTAAACCCATAAGATAGAAGAAACGTACGAAACTCTTGGTACCAAGCTCGTGGTGCTTGTTTGAGCCCGTAAATTGCTTTGTGCAGCTTACATACATGAGAGGGATGATCTTTGTCTAAGAATCCAGGTGGTTGAGACATATAAACCTCTTCTTGTAATGTGTCTTGAAGAAATGCATTATTTATATCAAGTTGACGAATTGACCAACCATTAGTGACAGCAAGAGAGAGAATGAGACGAACTGTTGTGGGCTTGATAACAGGACTAAAAGTCTCATAATATCGATCCCCGGCCTTTGATGAAAACCCTTAGCTACAAGGCGAGCCTTATAGCGTTCAATGGTCCCATCCGATTTATATTTAATGCGATAAACCCATTTGCAACCAACTAGATTTTGGGTAGAGTGGGGAGGAACAAGTTCCCAAGTATGATTACGAGTGAGAGCATTAAACTCATTTGTCATGGCAGCCCGCCATTGTGGGTCTTTTAATGCTTGTGTAATGTTTGTTGGTTCAGAGGAAGAAGCACCAACTGTGGTATGGTGGGAAAACTTAGGATTAGGCTTAATAATGTTGTTTTGAAGTCTTGTGACAATCGTTCTAGTTGATCGAGAAGGGGGAGGAGGAGGAGGAGGTAGAGTGGGTTTGAGCGGAAGCATTATTAGGAGATGAGGGTAAGGTAGGTGATTGTCCACTAGAGGAGCCGCTAGATTGTTGTAGAATAGGAATAGTGATTGTACACCATTCATCAACTGTAGTGGCTTTGGAAGGTGTGAAGGATGGACATAAATCAGGATATGGGAAAACATCCTCAACAAATTTCACATGCCTAGATGTGTATATACGTTGTGTGGGAGGATGAAGACAGTAGTAGGCACTTTGAGATGGTGAGTAACCAACAAATACACAAGGTAACGAGCGAGGGTCTAATTTGTGTGAGGAATATGGTCGTAACCAAGGGTAACATAAGCATCCAAAATTTCTCAACTTATGATAATTTGGAGGGGTTTGAAATAGTTTAAGAAAGGGAGATATATTTTGAAGTGATGGTGTAGGGAGTCTATTTATTAAATATGTGGCAGTAGCAAAGGCATGAGGCCAAAGAGTAAGAGGGAGCTTGGCACGTGAGAGGAGTGTTAAACCAGTTTCGACAATATGCCTATGTCGACGTTCCGCATATCCATTTAGCTCAGGAGTGTGCGGAGGAGTAGTAAGATGAGAAATGCCATTAATTGAGAGATATGGAGTGAGTTTTTCATATTCACCCCCATTGTCCGAGAACACTTGAATTATAGGACGCTTAAAGAATTTCTCTACAAGGGCTCTAAATCGTAGAAAAACATCATGTGTATCCGACTTTTTCTTTAAGGGATAGAACCAAACATATTTTGTGAAATGATCTACAAAAATTACATAGTACTTGTAATTATCGTAAGAATAAACTGGAAATGACCACACATCAGTAAAAATGAGATCAAGAGGGGCTTTTGATGATAAAGTAGAAAGAGAGAAGGGCAACTTGTGACTTTTATTCATATTGCATGAATTACAATAGGACATAGCAAAATCTGAATTTTTTAAATCAAAACTGGAATTTAAAGTCTTAAGAATAGAAGAAGATGGATGTCCAAGACGATGATGCCAATCATGCATCGGTAATTTTTGAGTAGTGTAGACTCGAGGAGGACTTGGATTCCATTCATAGACTCCGGCTCTAGTTGGTCCTTGGAGTAGGACTGTGCCCTTCAAAAGCTCCTTAACACGAAAAAAAGAGGGTAAGAACTCGATACTTGTGTTATTTTCTTGACAAAATTTAGAGATGGATAAGATATTTCTAGAGATAGACGGAACATGTAGGACATTAGAAAAATTAAAAGATTTAGATGGGGTTGAGAGAGAGAGAAAGAACCAGTGTTTTGAATGGGTAGAGTAAAGCCATCACCAATTACAAGTTCCTCGGTGCTATCATAAGGAGCATGAAGGGAGAGGTTAGCAAGATCATTTGTCACATGATGAGACGCACCACTGTCTAAGAGCCATGTATTGGATGGCGGGACATTAGCAGTTGCAAGATGAGCATGAGGCGGATGATACCCCTTTTGTACAGCCCGGGCTTGGGTAGCAGTAGGAACCCGAATAGTGGGGAAGAGAGCCTTGAATGTTGTGCATTGATCAAGAGCATGACCTTGATTGCGGCACCATTGACATTTGCCGAGGTAAGGTTTTTGTTGTCGAGGGACCTGATTACTACTTGGAGTAGGAAGGAGAGCGGGAGCCGGTGTGGACAGATGTTGATGTTTGGTGTTGGCATGAGCACGGTATTGAGCAGCATGAACCGTGGCAGGGAATGGAGTAGATGAAACTGATGATGCAGCCATAAGTTCCTTAGTGATGAGCTTCTCATGGAGCTCTTCAAAGGAAATAGGGGCATCCCTAGCATTGACCGCATCAATAACAGATTTATAAATATCATAATCAAGACCAAGAAGTACCTTATCAATGATATCTTCATGTTCCATAGGCCTTCCCATGGAGGCAAGACGATCAGTACATTGCTTAATGGCTTGCATGTACTCTAAAATACTTTGAGTTGTTTTGGTTATTTTTGCTAAATGATCCTTGATTTGTTTGAAGTGACCACGAGATGGGTTTGCATAGGTAGAGGCTAGAATATTCCAAGCCTCTTGAACCGTAGCCGATTGAGAAATAAGAGGAACAAGCTCTTGAGATAGGGTACCAACAAGAGCACCATAGACGAGACGATCTTGGCGAAACCAAGTAAGGGCAGCGGGGTTGGCTTGGGAGGTACCTTCAGCATTGTTGATTGAGGCAGGAGGGGAGGGAAAAGAACCATCAACATATTTGTATAGGTCATAGCCTAATAACGTGGCTTGAATTTGAGCTTTCCAAGCGATATAGTTGGTAGGGGTAAGCTTAATTGCATTGTGAAGGTGAAAAATAGTGAAAGGTTTGGAAGGATCATTAGAGTTGGGAATAAGAGCTTGATGATCAGAAGACATGATGATAAAGAGGGAAAAAAAATCGTAGCTCTAATACCATATAAAGAATAGAGAAAAAGCTTGCTTTGTATTATTAATTTACAGAGTATTTATATACAAGCCTTGAGTGACCACTATAGAAAATAAGTCAACATACTACCTTAAATAAAGAGATTACAAAGTTAAGACTATACTATACATGACACTAAAATATATTAGAATAATATATATACTAAGATAGGAGATTGTGATTGATTGTAATCAATCATGCTCATTCATCAAGGCTGCAATTTAGGAGATGATTTCTCCTTAATTACTATCTATGATATCTTTCCTTCAATAGTCTCAACATCAACCTTGACAACAACTCTGTACCTCCGAATTAAAGTTATTGCGTCATTTTAATTTAGTAGTCACATTATTTGTTTGAAGTAGACTATCTTTTATACACAGATTCCACTGCATTTGTTATGGTCTATAGTCTCTATACTATATTACTACTTTGAGTGTTAAAGACTTGATTCACACCTTGTATGTAATTTGGTGTTTTACCGTTACTAGTAATCTTGTTATTACTTAGATCCAACACTTGACGAACCCATATTTCCTCAAAAGACACCCCAAACCATAGCCGGAAGCTCGGAACACCATCATAACTATTAACCCGCTATTAGTTAACAATCTTAACATGCAAATATACTGCTTATGTAGCCGTAAGTAAGTTAAATTAGTCAAACCATGTGTGTTAATTCTAGCAGGCATGCATGAATATATATTACAACACCGTGAAATTGACACCACTTGTAATATGAAAATTATATTATACCTACAAGTTGCTAAATTAACAATTAACCTATAAACCAATGCATGTTGAAGCCAATAAATGAGTGGGCATTATTTTAAATGTAGTGTAAATCGTTAAACGTATAACCTCAATAAATATTCAAAAACAAAGTTTCTAGAATAGACTTGCATAATTTCATATTGTTTTATTTAGATCTTTTCCTTGAAAAAAAATTCAATCAATACACTGAAAAGTAAAGGTTATAGAAATTAATATACGGACCAATTAGACCATTTCTTAGAATAAGAATGTAAATTTAATTGGAGTGGTCATTTTCTGATAATACTCGGTAGAATTAAACACGAAATCATCACTAGCACAAATATTTTCAACTTGGCATGCAACTAATGGAAATAATGTGTAGTTAATCTCACACGAAATGTTAGGAAAAAAAAATAAAATATCACGCACGAAGTGTAATTATAAATTAAAATTAGCAAGTACATGTATAATTTATAATGGAGCACATGGATCCTTGAGCTATGCAACATTATTGGCAAAACCAAAAAAAAAAAAAAAAAAGAAAAAAAAAAACGGCTAGCCTTTTTGCCGTTTTGGCCTTTTACTACGGTGATGAACATACTAAATCACCATATATACCTTTTCGAGAGTGAGGGATAACTCAAGTGGTTATGCCTTCCTTCCCGATTACAGGACATCCTGAAATCGATTCTTATCACCCCCGCCCTTATGGCTCTCTAAACACCAAAAAAAAAAAAAACCTATATATACCTTTTCAAATAATCTATCCAAAAATATTAATTTCTCTTCTCCAAACAAAAGTTTTTTAGTAATATCCAATGTAGTTATGCATCCATAAGGTTGAGAAGCTCTTCCAAAATATTAGTAAAACACAAATTCTTATATGTGGTTGGCCACACCATATGGCCAGCAATTATGACAGTTACTTTGTTAGTATTATAGGGATTACTCGATCAGTGTAACAATAAGGGATACTCGATCAGTGTAACAATAAGGGATACTCGATCAGTATTATAGGGTTTACTTTGTTTTTTTTACAAGCGGTCACATGGTGTGGCCAGCAGCACACAAGACGTATTGTTAATAAAAAATTGATAATTATCATTTAGAAATTAAAATGGTAATTAATTAAGGTAAAAACTAATTAAATTTAACTGTATATATGTTTAAAATGTGCAAGCTAGTAAATGCATGAAGAAGAAAAGTTCAGATTTATCCTAAAAAACCGTTTTGTTCGACCTATTCTCCTTTGTAGAATGGTAGGGAATGCATGTTTACACATCCCTACAACTAACTTTACATTTTATCCTTAAACTTATATATAGATTTTATAATTACAAAATAAACTCTTCCCGTATCAACATACACTTATAATTAATCTTCATACATCTTAGTTTTTAATTTCTTTGACATAACCTCAATGTTCAAATCCAACAATTGTCTTCACCATTCTATCTAGATCATCATGAAGACTAGTCTCAAACTCACATAATAAAACAACTCATGTGCAATTAAATATACCATGTTTTTTGTCACCACATCTTGTGTATCAATTAAAAGTGACTTGTAAGGAGTTCTCCATATAGTATGTGTAAGGGAGTAAAGAACAAAGGAAGCAAAATAATAGACAGACCATAATCTCTTCACATTGAAAAGATAGCTAGTAAAATATAGTTTCAATTATTAAAAATCCATTGTGGTCATTAAGATTAATTTTTAATCAAGTATTTGTGAGAATTTTTATTATTATAAAAAAAAGCTTTGTGAGAGTTTGAATTAAAAAATTCCTTGAATTGCATCTAATGACATGAAATTTAAGCGGTTTATAACCATTGAGTCAAACTAAAAATTTTGATAGAGAAACACAATTTTAATTATTTTCTTCCTCAATACAATACTAAATAACACAAAATTACAAACAAGATACGAAGCAGTAATGGTTACTCGTATAAATACTCCAAATTTCGAATACGTATTCCGTAAATATTACCGAGCAATGTAATTTGTCCAATTTCCAGGACTTGATCTCGCACTCCAGAATTGAATCAAAATCAATCTACCATTGTAATAAGTAACTAAAGTTGGAACTTGGAATAGAAAAAAATAAATAAATAATAAGCAATTAATAACGGGCAGATTTTGAAAAGTATCCAGTCAACACGGAGTTGAATCCTGATCTATTACGAACTCCACTCACAAAACAAAGCCTCCTATTTCGTCATCTCTTTATCAAACTACCTTACCTGCCCATTTCAAAAACTTCAAAATTCATTTTCACTCTATTCAAAAAAATCAAAAACTTAGGGTTTCTCTCTTTCTCTCTCTAAAAATTCTGTAGATCGAAGAACTCTGAGTCATAAAAATGGTGTCGCAGGATTATATACAGAAAATGGAGGTTCGGCAGAACTTCCGCAACCTCTGGCACACTGACCTTCTTCGCACTATTCAGGCTGATACTCCTTGTAAGATTATTTCTTCTTCTTCTTTTTCAATTTATCAAGTTTTCACTACTTTGGATTTTCACTACGAAAATCACTGTTTTCTGATTTTTTTTTTTTGGGAATTTTTTGATTTTGTTGCAGATTGCTGTTTGTCGTTGTTCTGGTAAATTCTTTGATCCGCTAATTTCTCAATTGCTGATTAGTTGAATTTTGGTTTTGTTAGTGTGTTTAGTGATTGTTTGACGAGATATGGATGATTTTGCTTGTTGACTTTGCGGTTTATTCGAGATGATTGATTAGGTTTTCAGATTTAAGAAAGTACTGAATGTAGGTTTTTAATTGAATTTTGATTGTCAATTTTGTGCTTTGTAACTGAAATTGGTGGTAAGTTTCTGCTGGTAATTAGATTTTTGCGTTTTAAATGAATTTTGATTGTCAGTTTTGTGCTTTGCAACTGAAATTGTTCCTGAGTTTCAGTTGATATATTAGAACCTTGCATTTTAAATGAATCTTGATTACCAGATTTGTAATTTGACATAGATTGCTTATGAAATTTTCCACTTGCTCTTTTTATTTATTTTTGGATATTTTACAATTAGTTGATCATATTTAGGAGTATCATGTGATTGAATATAGCTTGAATCAAATATGGCTTCAAAATGCATCGAGTAGTTTATAGACGATCTAATTGTGCAGCGAGACTGGGAGTTGGAAAAAAACCAAAAAAAAAAAAAATTTGCAATGTCAAGTAGACACTTGATATTCGTAGAACTTGGAAGGAGATGCTTGATTTTTATTTTGTGCTTTGATCTGTAGCATCGAAATGAATTGTGCCAGATTAGTGAGGATCAGAAAAAGTGAACAGAATTTTTAGTCATAGGAGTTACTCCCAATGAAAATTGATTTCTAGGAGTCTCTTAGGCTGAAAATTCCTAAGTAGTTTATCGCTTAAGTTGTGTTGATTTAAAAGAAACAATTCAAACTAACTTTAATCCATGGAATATTATTGCAATGGAGATTAATTTTCCTTTGTTGGTTCTTTGCTTGAAAATTTGGAGAGGAAAGGAAGAAGGGAGATGAAGGGTTAGAAATGGAAGGGGGGAGGAAGCTAAGTTGGGGAAGCACATGTAGCTCTCCTTACTAGAACAGGAATGCTTTTCCCCCCCTTAGAAAAACTATTCCAGCCTGGAAAGTTATTTTCATCCACTTACAAACCAAGCTAAGGAAAATTGGAAAAATTAGTTTTCCTGAAAAAATGTCCCTTCCAACCAAACGCAGCATTAAGATAGTGGGAGAAAGGAGAAATTCTTAATAGGAAGCTTCATTTGATGTATGGTAATATGGTTCATCAATGTCAAAAGAGGCCTTGTAAATATTACTGTAGTATTTAAATTTTGGAGAAATGCTGACTAATGATCTATATATATTGTGTCTTTGAATTACAAAAGGTCAAAAGAGGTCATATAATGTCAACAATCAAGCTTGCATCAGATTTTTTTACTTTAATTTTAAATAAACTTCTAGAGATTGAGAGCTTGTTAATTTCTTAGTTAGCAGGTGGAGGTTTTCTTAAAATTTGAAGTTTAATAAATCTATAATTTGCTGTAGTTAATGAATGTTAAACTTTTTCTGTGCTTCTAGAAATCAGATTTTTATCTCAACATTGTTTTATTGTTTTGTGCTCTATGATGGACTTTAGTGTTTTTTTTTCCTTCTCGCGGAGCACATAATGTTACATTCTTATTATATGCATTCTCAGCATGTACTAGTTGACTTTAAGTTAATCTCTCTTTATCATGCATGTTAACTGTTAAGTTTCTTTAAGTAGCACTGCTGATTATTTTTTGTTCTGTTTATAGTGCTCCATGTGTATCATATATGCTGCGTAAACGTGCTCTTTACAATGACATGTCAAGGTGAGTATATCTTGTAGCTGTTAAGTACTTTGTGAAGTTTATATAAATAAAATACCTTCCCTGAAAAGAAATACTACCTTCGCTCTTTGAACAGAGGTAGTACGTTGAAGTGGATTTTAACACACTTTTCTTTTGCTTGTAGATATGTATGCTGTGCAGGTTATATGCCTTGCAGTGGTCGGTGTGGTGAAAGCAAATGCCCTGAATTTTGTCTTGCAACTGAGGTATAGTGGATGTGCTTAATTTACTAGTTAACCTTTTTTGTAAAAATTTTAAATAAAAGCCTGTTAACTCTGCACCCCCCCCCCCTCCCCCCCTTAATTCCTTCCTCTCTGTCCCTGTTCTTTTTAGCTTGGTTAATTAGCACACAACAAAATGGGTTGGCAGAATGGCAGTGGCTATCTTCTTTTTCCTTTCTCCCTGCCTATGAAACATTTCCCTCCTGTTCAGACAATTATTGTTTTTGAGCTAAGTTTTCTTCTTTTTAATCTAACCAAGATGTTGACCTAATTAGTGCATCGACTACCTATTGATCTCAATAGAGGCAACATTTAAGAGCTGTTTAGGCCTCATTACCATGCTATTCAATTTGGAATTACCACTTTAAATCTATTCACCTACTTTGAAAGAGAAATTACTAACCAACAACTCCAATTTGTTGTGACTTGGATGAGAAGATAAAAGGAGAATAACAGGGGTGTGCAGAAGAGGGTTGTGGCTGACTGGTTGCTGATGTCCCATGGTTAGTGTCAATTTGAGTTTTATCAATTAGGCTCTATTCTCTTCACCTCAACACTTTGTTTGGATAAGAGAAAGGAAGAGAAGGGGAGTGGGGGGTAACAAGTTCCTTTGCTTGGAGAGGAGGTTGGGGAAGGAATTTTCCTTTCTTTAATAAAGACCATCTCTCCAAAATTAGAGAGATTTGGGTGTGGCCAAGGAAAGAACAAATGTGGTGTCACCTGACCTGGTTTTATTCTGTCCATTTGGTCATAGGCGCATCCTCCAAAGTCTTGGTAATTTCAAAGGGTTTGGGTTGGGATTTAAAGCAAGACTTGAATTTTGCATATGGCATGTGTCCTTTGCCACCCTCATCCCTTTTATCAAAATGTTGTAGGAAAGAAAAATGTGGTATCACTTGACCAGGCTTTATGCTTGTCCATGTGGTCAGAGGTGCATCCTCCACATTCTTGTAATTTCGACGGGGATGCGTTGGGACTTATTAAATTTTGCATGCAACATGTGTCCTTTGCCATTTCCATCCCTTTTCTATGTACTCTTTCCATAAGCTGTATGGCCACCAATTTGATTTGTTGTTAGTTTCTTTTATGTTCTTTTATCTTTGCTGATAAATGCTTGCTGTCTCCTGCCGTGATGACTGAATTTCAAGTTACTTACAAGCTCAACGCATCATATGCGTGAGGGAACCGCCCTTTGTCATCCATACCTGATCCTTAGTCTTGGTTTGTTTATTTGATAACCACTGACAGTTAACTGTCCAATCGGCAGCAGCTTCTATGTCTGTCTTCTTGCTTCTATAATGTGGATTAGCTATTTGGTGAAACAGTTGCGTATTGGATCCTTACAATCTCTGCGACCTTTGATTTACAGGTCTTTCTCTGCTTTGGGAATTCGGTGGCCTCCACTCGTTTCATGTTACAGGATGAGTTCAACATACAAACAACTCAATGTGATAACTGCATAATTGTATTTCCCTTGCTCTGCTTCCTCAAACTAGTCCTTTGTGCTCATTTATCTTTTTCCCTATTACTAACATGCTTTCTATGGTAGGGTTTTATGGTCTGCCTGAACCAAATTGCATGCATATTTTCTATAGTAGCAATGATTGTGGGAAGTCAAGAAATCCAAGAAGCATCTCAATTGTTGAATTGCCTTTCTGATTTGGTTTACTGCACGTAAGTCTCTTCTTCCTTATTCTTCTTAATCTGACTAGTGAATATCCCCTGATTTGGTTTTTTGTTTGTGCAGTGTCTGTGCGTGTATGCAGGTAAGCAGTCATCAACTTTTATCAAAGTATCATGGACTTAATGGTATGCTTACGTGACTTCTAAAATATCCATCACATTTTAGTTCGTGGGAATGCAAGTTGTATAAATGGATATGGTCAACAACAGCATACCTTAAACTAAGCCTTGTGACATGGTGAAGTCATTATGCTGTCTTTTTAAAAACATGCTTGTTTTGAATTGATATGATTTTCTGACATACAGTACAAGGAATCAAAAGTGGCTTGTGTCTATAATGGACGCAAGCAACCTTGAGTGGTACCAATAAGGTTGTTGTTATACTAAACTTGTGCTTATTGATACCTGAATTAAGTACCAATACACTTTTTTATCGGCGTCAATCAGAAAATGCGCTAAATGAGTACCATTAGTTCAATTGATGCGCTTAATTGGTACCATTAATTCAATTTGGAACCAATAAAGAAGTGTATTGGTACTTAGTTTGGGTATTAATAAGCACAAATTTAGTACCAACTACATAGATTTAAAGTTGCCTGTGTCCAAAATAGTCACAAGGCACTTTTGATTTTGACAACCTCGCTCACATCTATCAGCTGTCTGAACCAGCCTAGCAAATGCAACTTATTGCCATGAAATCCCATGATCAGGGGTCCCTTGCTATGGCTAATAAGCTTCTGTTTCCTTTGATTCTCAACAAAGATCTATTTAGGATTGTCAGGTATCGAACTGTCTAACCATGATCTATTTCTGAGCGTCAGACAGTTCGCGATTTCTTCCATTGCGATCTGACTTCCAGACTCAGATTATATTAAAAAAGGAAAAAAAAATGTTTTTTTATTAATGGCAAAATTTCAAATTGCATATGTTAATAATTTGTCAATACACTCAAATGGCATTAACTATATTAATAAATGTCCAAGTCATCATTAGCTAAGCATTCTAATCTATCTTAACTTTGGGAGTCTTTTGTGCGTCATTTTTAGTGTCTTCTTCCACATCCACTTTCACGGCCCCTAGTTACCCCAACCATCACCCCTTGTGTTGGACTCTCACCATTAGGGTTGGGTCGTGTTTCTCAATAAACCATCTTTTCTTTACCCTTACCTGTAGGCACGCTCTTTTTCTTAGGCATGATAGATTGATAGGGGTCTTAAACACATTTTCTTGGGGTTTCGGACCCAAGCACTTTTTTGGAGGAGCCTTCTACCTCCAAGACGCTCTTTGTTACTCTTTGACTTCGTCGGAATATATGGTTCCGCGGTAGCTTCACTGGCTAGAGAACCCTTGCAAACGGGCAACTCACTTTACTCTCTCCTAGCATTGATTTTGCTCTTCTCATTCCGGGGCATTCATTCACATTTTTAAATGTTGGACAATATGCTGACTCATGCACAATGTTAAAAGATGACATTGGCCTCTCGGTCAATGCTCTTCGAAATATATGACATTATCCAAGGAGAAAGCAACATCACGTGGCCATATAACATCTTGCCTTGGAATAATATGCGCGTAAAGCCATATTGCCTCATCACGTTAGAAGGAATATAAAAGGCAAGTCTAGTCAAGTTAGGCATACGGACACAAGGAGTTTCATTTATTTTTGTCAATCATGCCTATAATCTTTCTTCAAGCTCCTTTGACTTGAAAAATTGCCTCCAATTGTCATTTGATCTAGCTGGAAAGCACCTCTTTCTCCTTTCATGGCTGTCTTGTAATAAAACTTCCTGCGCTTTTTCTTTTTATTTCTTTTGGGGTTTGGGCTGTAATTTGTTTTAAATTTCCTGTTCGTTGAAGCTTTCCCCAACTGGGTGAAAAAAGGTAAATGAGTGCCAAAAAAAAAAAAACACACTTGGGTACACATACTTGTAGGTGTTGTGTTCATGTTACTTGCAGGTGTACCCAGACACCACACTGTTGAGGTTTTCACTGTTTTGCTCCTCACCCCACCAACCAACTCACCCACTCACAAACACATCGAACTTAATGTGTCTGTGAGTATAGACTTGTTATGGATTGGACTAGCTAGTCCTACTAGTTACTTTACATAGGACTTGCTTCATAAGTCATGAAGAGTGAAAAATATAGTGTTTGTCTTGTTTAAATCAACAAATAATCTGCATTTATTGACTTGTGACTAGTGCTCTTGCTGTAAATCTAATAGGCTTCATATGCTGAATGTAGCAATTGAGCTTTGCTCTTGTTCCAAGTTCTTTGTAAAGGTAGCTTGTACGACCTAAACCTACATGTTTGTGGTTATGCTCAGGTTGAGAGAGATTTTTAGTTAGCATGAGCTGAATTTTCTGGAAGTTCAAGGGGCTGATAAGTTACCAATAACAATTCATTGGCAACAAGGCATTGCCAAAGTCATGAGACGTAGAGTCTCTTAGTCCTCCGTTAGTAAAAAATACAGTCCTTGATAGTGAGAGAAAAGGAGGATTTTAAATGTGACAACGAACAAGTTAAAAGCAAAACAATCGTAGCATGCATTTTTGGGAAGGCAACTTCTGCTTTTGTTTTTATTGTTGTAAGGTCAGAAACTAAATTGCTATGGTTGAATCCACTGTTTTTACTAAAGCTCGTCCCTGTATCTGGTGCACTGAAATGTCTTATTACTATTATTCTCACCGCACTTAGATAACCAATGGCAAGTTGCTTATTATTGCAGACACAGCATAAGATTGAAATGGACAAGCGAGATGGCAAGTTTGGGCCTCAGCCGATGGCAGTGCCCCCAGTTCAGCAGATGTCTCGGATTGACCAGCCGTATCCTCCCACTGTTGGATATCCATCTCAACCTCAAGGATATCCACCTCAGCCTCATGGATATCCACCCCAAGGATATCCTCCTCAAGCTCATGGATATCCACCTCAGCCTCATGGATATCCACCCCAAGGATATCCTCCTCAAGCTCATGGATATCCACCTCAACCTCAAGAATATCCTGCTCCGGGCTACCCACCAGCGGGCTCTGCTTATCCTCCTCAAGGCTACCCACCCGCTGGCTATCCCAAGTGATCCCCTCTTGCTATTTGAAGTGGTCTAAAATATTTGATTCATTGTGTTGAGCTATGCGTGATATACATAGATTACCCTTAATTATTCATTGTTGTAGCAGTGCTGCGGCGTCTATTGTAGATTCTATCCATTAAAACTTGTCTAAGATACGCTGTGTCTTATCTTTTTTTTTTTTTTTTTTTTTTTTTTTTTTTTTGTCTGAATGTTCGTAAATTGTAATCTGCACAATGCTAATATTGGAAATTCCAGTCGAAGAGTGGTGTCTTATAGACTATTTTGCTTTGGGTTTTTACATATGATTGCCCATGTTCCTTCATGCTTCAGGTTGTAAAGAATCACAACCTTCATAAATTTTGGAGAAAGCAATATTGAAGCAATAAATCAAAAATTTTCCTCTTAGGCTCCTTTTTTTAGTGGAAAATGATTTTCCTTTCACTTCTCCATTTCCCTTCACTGTATTGTTTTGTGAAAGAGTGGAAAATAATTGTTTTTTTTATAAGTGAAATGTTACTTTTAGGAGAAGAAAAACCATAATCTCATGTAAAGAAGGTATGTCACTTTTTCTTCTTTCCTCATCACTTCTCTATCTGTCTTTTTTCATTTTATTTCCATATTTTTTTTCCATTATTTTTTTGACGCGTTTTTTTTTTCCCAAAATAAGTTTTCTTATAATCAAACAAACAAAGGAAAAGGAAAACCATTTTCATAATCTTGTTTTCTATTGAAAAATAATTTTGTAGAAAGTGGTTTTCCATGAAAAATGTTTTCAATAAACAAACGGAGCATTAGAATCTAAAATGTAACATGATCAGTCAAAGAGTTAACAAGCTGTGACCTTCATGAGAGTTTCCATAACTAACTAAACTCGTTATACCGATAATCTTTGCTGGAAAGCTACAACTTTCTTCACACTCGGATCCATTGAAAATAAAATCATTGAACCATCCTAAAAAGCTAACTATCTGATCTATGCTTTACACTTTATGATCAAAATGAGTAATTTCATTGACATCACCTGAATTTCTTAATAACAAGTAAGAGGCTTCTTCGCAGCGTCGTAGGTTGTTGAGTCAAAGTGAGTATAATACTCTTACTCTATTGCACATTTGCGCATGTACGGCTGCACAACATCCCCGAAGCAACGCATAGGACGGTGGCGAATTATTGAAGCCAGTTTCTTAAACTTTATTTTGATATTACGCGTTTCAATCATTAGTTATATTAGTTACTGGAATTCCGTACTTTTTGACTAATTGTAGGCTTAATTATTCATTAAACAATTTTCGGTCGTGCTTCGAGTTGATTTTTAATTGTTTTCGTGTTCTTGCCAACTATATATCTCGTTGATGAAATTTTTTGCCAGTTTGTTGGTTATGACATTAAAAATAAATCAAAAAACAAATAATTTCAGTCGTCCATTTTAAAAATTTGTGGTAGTCAAAAGTCATAAACTGCATTAGAATTTTCAACGACTTTATCTGATCTCTATATTACAAGTCTTTGGTGTTAACTTAAACCAGCTAAATTGTTGATGCGCATCGATTGTCCTTACCTTTTATATACGTACTCCTTTAGTGTGATCCTTGTTGTACTTTTTTTTTTGAAATTTAAAGCACACATCCAGCACATTTAAATACGTAGTATAAGTATTTATATACAATGTATATACAATTTTGACAAAATAACAATAGATAAAAACAAGTGTTGCGGAGTATTTTTTTTTTAATATGAGTAGAAAAATTCAGATATGATTTCATATTATTGTAGACAAGTTTAGACAAATTAAAATAGGTCTAGTTTTGTAAAAAAAAAAAAAAGGTTTAGACAAATTAATATAAGTTTGAGTAATATAATTTGGAACAAAAATCAATAAACCAAACAGAGTTTAAGATCAAAATTTTGATGTTAATTTAAGCCAAAGTCAAATTTGTAACGTTATTTATAATTAAAGCGTGGGTACAAAACTATTTCCATAATGCGTGCAAGTCATAAAAATAATTGAGATTTGACACTAATTGGATCCATAACTAAGTAGTGATCACAATGTAGGTTTATTTAGTCATTTGGTTGACTTATTAGTTTTACTTAATGAAATTATGAAATGTCGGTAACTTGAAAATTGTCGGCTTAACTATTGAAAATAAGAGAGTCAACCGTTCGTTAAGCATGTTCTATTTTCATATGTAGTTTGTTGATTCCTCAAGTAAACTAAATTGTCTCTTAATACAAAGTTTTTGTGTTGGAGTATTGCTGACACCTATTTCAATCTTTAGTATTTTCGAAAGACTTTTAAGTGGAACAATGTAATTATGTAAATCATGTATATGAGGTAACACTGTGTAAATTTCATATAGTAGAGGTATCATGTTACGCCAAATGCCCTTTACGTACATATAAAATAAGACTTTTATTTTTTAACATTAACATAAGAGGAATAATGTTAAATCTATACTATGATATGACATCATATAATTTAATTTCACTTGAAGGATACATGATATCACGTTACACGTTATACTTATTACATTATTGTACTGATAACTATTTTAATTACTATATATATACTCCGTATTTATAAATAAACATTCAAAGAATAAATGTATATCATTTTATTATATGTAATCATTAATGTTACTTCGTACGATAAATTACATATCGTGATATCGACCGATATTATTAGCTTTATTTATGCTTAAAATTCTTATATTCATTCATATTCTTACTTATAATACAAACTCTAAAGAATATGGGCTCTATTTAAATAGCACGCAATTGCTAGAAAGAAGAAGAGCATGACATATGTAATAAGATGAGGTGGTGCGTAAATACTTCCACCACTAATTGAATATATTTTGGTACGTTTCATTTAATAACATTTAGGGCCCCATTAAAACTCAAATGTTTAGCGATCACACATTCACATAAACACATGACACATGCATGGATAATAACGTACTGAGGAAGGATGTAGGGATATAAATAATGGTTCATCATTCGTTCATTTGTACGGAGTTTACACTAACTAGAGGAGATGCTTGAATTCAAGGTAAAAAAATTATGGAGTTTTCGAATAATATATAAAAGGAAGCTAAGGTAAGAGGTAGTGGTCATTATTGAAGGAGGTGGAGGGGTAATTTAACATATTATGATTACCTTCATTCCAAAGTAACTTAACGGTACAAATTGGAAATGAGGAAGTTTGTTACCTCCATTATTGAAGGTGGCAAATTTCATCATCATATGTTTGTCCTTAAAGATCACCATAATCTTCAGTCATCTTCATCCTCGGTCTTATCTTTTCTTATTACTTCCGATCCTTTAAGGCCTTAAATATATAGTTTTACCCATAAGGCTCCGAACTCATGACTTGATAAGGCTTGTTAGGCACTAAGGCAAACATATAGTGTTACGTTTACGGAATATATTCGATATTCTTTTTCATTATGCATGAAAGTTACACATATCATTAATTCTCTTCGGTTTAGGGAATTGCCCAATTCTTAAATGGTGCAATAGTAGAAAAAGAAAAGTAAGGAGTTAAAAACGAACGATTAACAATAAAAAAAAAATATCCAATTTGTTTTTTTTATATTCTACTCAATTACTACTATAAATATGCAATGAAAATTCGAAAAAAGTGAACGCGTTTAAAAAAAGAGAGAGAGAGAATGTAAAAGGATGAACGAGTGTAAATAGAAAAGTGAATAAATTAAGAAAAGATAAAATGATAAAAAAAAAAAAAAAAAAAAAAGTAAGCATAATTTAAAATAAAGTAAAGCCAGTAGAATAGAAATATTCGAAGGGATTCGTATACCACAAGGAAAAGATCAAGTATAGAAACTTGACGATATCGCTCATAGGTTTGTTATATCATGCAATCTCTACGCATACGCATTGCAGTGGAAGGTTCAACATTGTGCTAAATCAACAACACTTCCAGCCAGTCCTGTAATAATACTATTTATACTTTTTTATTAAAGACACGCATGCAATAATACAGTGCCTATAATTCTAATTTCTGAATTAAAGATCTTAACTTTTTTCAATTGATTATATCAAAAGTTTACAAATCTTTGTCTTTTTATGGAAAGTTTTTAGTTGCAAGAATACTTTATAAGATGGATGGGGTGTGAAACTTCTCTGGAAGAAGAGGGAAGAAGTTATTAAATTAATATTATCACGGCTTTAAGTTATTATTATTGAAATTATGTTACTAAAATGGTTTGCTTTTAAATCAACTTTGGCATTAATTGTGTACAATACTAATTATTACTCCATAATATTTTTTTTTTTGAGAAAATTACTCCATAATATTTTGATTAGAGGTGACAGGTGGATCGTTTAAACTAATTTCGGTTTGTACTATACTCGATTGATGTATCATTTGTTTCGATTTTTAGTCTTGTTTATCAAGTTACACTTGGATTCTTAGTTTGTCAATTAGTCTCTCATGATCAATGAATTATCATTATCATTATCATTATCAATGCCATTAAGTTATAGATCATGAAAAACTTGGTCAATCTTAATAGCCTGACCAATTTGAATCATGTAATTAATTTCATATTCGCGTCAAGAAATCGATTTATAGCAATAATACAACCGTATCACTCAAACTTTTCATAATAATAAGGATTTTTTTGTGAAAAACTACCTTATATACTTCAAATTTTGTGAAAAACTACCTTATAAAAAAATTATTGTAAATAAAAACTAAATGTTGTAAATTGCTACCACATGTGGTTGATTTAACAATGAAAGAGAAGAAGAATTAGGGGTATATATATGGGGGTTATGGAGAAATTGGGTGGGAAAAGGAGAAAAAAATGATTGAAAATAGGTCATTAAATGTCCCTTATTCAGTGTAATAATCCGACAAAAGGTAGCTTGTTACAACATTTAGTGTTTTATAAAGTAGTTTCTTACAACATCTAAGTTTTATAAGATCGTTTCTTACAACATTTTTTTAATAAGGTAGTTTTTTCACAAAAACTGAAATGTATAAGATAGTTCTTCACAAAAAGTGCTAATAATAAAACATACTTCGAAGTCTTCTTTCCTTAGTGTTGGTGAAACAATTAAATTAATAACTGTCGACAAAAAACAATTTACCACAAACAATGTACTATAAAACAACTACGGAGTATTTTCTCTTTTAACTTCGCTTAAAATAGCACATACAACCTATATAAGCTCTACCTATCCAATTCCGCCTTGTCCTTAATTCAATCTCTCCTACTCGTCTTACACTATCTTAATGAATTAAACTAATACCCTAATGGTAGCACTTTAAGATAATTGTCCCAATAACTACATAATTTAAGATCCAATTATCCAATAAGTGCAACCACAAAAAGAAATCGTACTTCTCCAAATAACAGCCACCATAAGTGACCACTCACTTATTATATTTCTACTAGATTATTCAAATAAGATGATTTTGATGGGCAAACTAAATTCCATAATGATGTATTGACGCAAGGAAAATACCTAAACATACGTCAATAGTACGTTGTCATATCATATAATATTTGCCCTCATTCTCACATCTAAATGAGCCAATGAATCTACCCAATGTGCCAAAACATCTTGTCATTTGCTTTGCCACTAACCACACAACAATGAACAAAAAATAAAAGCAAATTTGTCCCCCACTAATTTTCACCCAATTACCTTTCTCAAATTGACAATTACCAACTAAAATTCACCCAATTACCTTTCTCAATTGACAATTACCATCTAAAATTTCACAATTAAATGGTGAAAAAAAAACTTGACAAGATTACATGAAATTATTTCCAATTTTTTTCTTTCCATTGTAAGTATTCAGTAATATGTACATCTCATAGGACTGAACTCAGCTCAAGTCTCTGATGCGGATATCAACTAACTTAGCTCGATAGGTCTCGAATCCATAACCCGAGATCTATGATTTAAGAAAAAAGAAACTAATCTAAAAATTCGGCCCAAAAATTAAGCCAATAGAAGAAAGAAAGTGCTATTTACTCTCATTTTTTTGTTTTCTTACCACCTATCAAAACTACAAGAAATTAGTGATAGGAGAATATTCAGAGTAAAAATCTGGAATGCCAGAAGCAGCCCAAAGTTTCTCGTTGAAATCTTCTTGCAATTCATCAGGGACAAATGGCATCCTACAAAGCGGACACGTCTTCCGATCGTGATCGATCCAACGGTCCACGCAGCACCGGTGGAACATGTGTCGGCAATTTCTCATTCGTCGGATCTCATCCTCCTCCTCGAACTCGTATAAGCACACCGCGCAGCTCTCCGGCGGGCCGGGCTCTTCGGGCCCAGCGGCGGAGAGGACCTCGGCGTAGGTGACGGCGGGGAGCATCTCCCGGATGAGGGCACCGGCGGAGGAGATGGATTGGACCGGGCCGGGCTCGGGGTGGTCGAAGTCGTTGGCGGGTTCGACGAGGGAGGAGAGGCCCATGAGGCGGAGGAAGGAGAGGATGAGCTTGCGGAGAAAGCCGAGGAGCGAGAGTGTGGTGAGGAGGAGCTTAGGGAGGAGGACCTCCGTGTAGCCCGACGGAAAGCCCATATTTTAAGGGTTGTGATTTTTAGAGAGAGAAAGAGGGAGAAGTAAGAGAGAGAAAGTGAAAGGATAGTGAAGATGAGGAGGGAGAAGATGAGGTATGATGTGAATTATTTATATAGGGAGATGGTGATGGGATGGGGATAGTGGAATTTGAGAGTGTATAAAGGTATAATTTTTTTAAAATAAAAATTTGATTAATTAATTTTTTGTTAGGAAGTTTTTTGCTTGTGACAATGTCACTATGATTAATTAATTTAGAGTCAGCATCAACATTGATATAAATCATATCATAATACATTTTACATTATACTAACATAGAAGTAACATGTATCAGTTACAATTTTGATATGTTATACATGTATTAGTTATGGAGTACGGAGTATAATATTGTATATGGTTTTTCTTCTATATCACAAAACTATGTTTTTGAATATGATTTAAGAACAATTTTATCATGGGAAAATATTCTCAATTTCAAGTGGGGTTCAAGACATGTAACATAATTGTCATTGTATTGATATTTTGATTGTTAATTTAATGTCTAATAGATCCTTATTAAACTGAATTGGAGCCGAATTATGCCCTATAATGTTATATAGTACAATTGGACATCATAACCATAAAGTTCCATTTTTATTTGTTATTATTAGACTCCGTGTTTAATGATTTGTTGTATTCGATTGAATTGGATTTGTTATAATTTATTGAAACATAGAGTTCTAAATTATCTTTTTAGTATATTTTTTTTAGTTATGTTATTCGGCGTATTGAACTGATTCAAAGGTCAAATAAATCACATAAAAGACCAACTCAAACTAGCCACTTCAAACCATCATTAAACATCAAAGATTCACAAATTTTATTGCACACTTGCTATATATACGCAAAAGTTGCAAAACAACATGACATAATTGAAATTTAAAAGTCTTTTCACCTTAGCACAACTTTGGATAATCTAACATTTATAGCATTTTGCTAAATAGCATTAAATTATATTAAAAACTCAAACTTGCACATAACATAATTATATGGTGTGCCTTTTCTTACACTATTTGGATCATCTATCCAATATTAGTCCTGTACATCATACACAATCAATATCTAGCTAGTAAGTAGTAAAAAATTCCAATTCACAAAGATAATTAATGTAAAATATGTAGTAGCCTAGTAGGTTTTGATTGTGCTTCATCTCAATGATGCATGCACAACTACACAAGGTTTACAAACGATGGACAAAAAATTAAACTACATATAAGGGTTCAAGCATGCACCAAATTTCACTATTATTTTAAACACAAACTTCCTATACAACAATAGCACCATATTATACTAGTTGTAAACCTATCTTACAACCTCTTAAAATAAGAACGATTACAAAAACTTAAGCAAAAAGTGAGATTATTAGTCGAAATACAATGAGTAGTTCTACATAAACCATTCTCTTAAAAGAGTTCAAGTCTTACAACCATTGATTTAAACATATTTCCCACTTAAAACACAAAGTTAAAGGGTTCCCTACTAAGAAGAAAAATAGGCTCTTTATTTGAAGTCATGAGGATTGCTGTTTCCCCACGGCATCCAAGTTGTGTGACATTTTAATGATGACTTATGAACAATTTATCAAACAATTTTTAGAAAGATAACAAATCTTATGAAGTGGGAGCAAAAAATAAGGCCATACCCTAATAGTGGGGGACTCTATGCCACAATAATCACTGTTCCCATCTTGATGGGGCTAGTTTGCAAGCACTACCATTCCAGATGCCCCTTTCCCATTTGCTTTTGTTGTTTTCTTTTCCTCTAACCTTTTCTAGGAATTTGACAAAAACTTTCGTAACAATAACAGTTTGTCTAATACGTGTGTCTATGATTGTATATTTATAAAGAGAAATGATATAAAACCTTAAAATAGAGTTGGACTAACTGTAAGTAAAGAACACATTCAAATTCAAAACCTTTCTCTTGTTACACCATTTTCATATGAATGTTTGTTTTTTAACAATCTATTGGAGAAACAACTGAAAATAATTATATGTACTATTTTTATCTTAACAAGTGCTCATTACAGGTTGTTGGTTAATATATCGTTAGGTAGAGTTACCCTAGTTGTGGGGCATTGAGGCAAGAAGACGAGGGTATTTGTGGTGGGTTGGCCTATCAGGTCGTCTGTTACAAATTACCTCGTAATCGACCTAATAAATTAAAGTAAAACAAAAGAATGTATTCTTGGACACATACTAGATAAACCGAATTAATGTTTTGTGGCCTTATATACACAAAAAAAATTGTTTGTGAACCTTGCTGTTTTTATCAAATGTTCTTCATCAGTTTGTTCATCATGGAGTACTTCAGTATTCATTTTATGATTACATACATATTCATTAAAGATTTCTATAATGCTACTCTACTAAAATTAAAGACAATGTCCTTCATTTGATAATATCAACATGAATTGACTATTGCTAGTTGCTAAGCTACTATTCGTATCTTTCTTCAACCATGCACAACCATTTACATATCTTAGCTTTCACTTAGTCAAAAATTATTCACAATTTCCAAATACAGCTAATGTTAATATAAGTGATGGAAACTTGTATTGGGCTATGAATATTTTAGAGAACATAGAAGAGAAAATTGTACAAACTTTATGATTCACTAAAAGATACGAGTAGTATATATAAATGAAATAGAATACAATATGCGGATATATATGTCAATGATTGCATTCGATATGACAATGACATAAAACTTACCTAAAGGGATATGAATCATATGATATATATCTCTATACTACATCACTTGGAATCGGGTCATATTAATTTAGTATAACTCTTCGATACATTGTCATGAAAATAAAAAATAGAAAAAATAATGAAGTTTTAGTGTATGACTTACAAAGCTACATAATATTATCATATAGCTAAACTTTTAGTCAGGTCACGAGGCTGCAACACTTGGCGTTTGAACTTTTCGTCAAGTGTCGCGCCACGTTGGTGACGAATAAGGATTATTTTGACACAAAGGATTTATTTGAATATATTTTTTGAATAAAAAAATTGGATAGGTTTAGGTAGACTATGTAGGATAAAAAAGTTAGTTTAAAATTTTATTTTCAATAAAATCTAATATATATAAATAAAGTAGGCATTTTTGGAGAGCATTCGGAGCGCCACGTAAGAAATATACTTATTTCGACCAATCAGAAGAAAGATTTGTATTTTATTTTTGAATTAAAAAAGTATGTCGCCACCTAGATAAAAGTAACGAATTAGATTTGATATATCTAAAATTTTAATGCCATGTAGATTATATCAACGAATTAAATTATTTTAATGAAAAAAATAAAGTAAAAATATAGGAAAAGATAAATTTATTAATTCAATACTACGAGTATAAGAAATCCAAAAAAATATAGTAAGAAATATTTAAATGATAAACGCTTATAATAAACTTTGATACCTATCATTATAAGATAAATTTTGACATTATTTATGATAAAAAATAAAAATTGTTCGTTAATTATAATTAAATTAAAATTTGTGATACCTACCATTATAAATTGACACATCATACGACACAAATAAAATTTCGTATCAATAAAAAACCTCATCAAGAGAATTTTGTGTTAATTTTTTGTCATCAATGGCCGGGTAATTTTTAGCTTAATTTTAAAATCTTATGTTTAAATTAGTATTTCTAATTATTACTTACATTGTATTAATTTGGGATACTCAACGATTATATGTTTATGTTTTATTTACTAAATGTTTTTTTACATGCAGATCTAACACATCATACGACACAGATAAAATTTCGTATCAATACAAAACCCCATCAAGCGAATTTTGTGTTAGTAATTTTGTGTTAGTTTTAGGTCCTCAATGTCCAGGTAATTTTTAAAATCTTATGTTTAAATTTATATTTGTAATTATTAGTTACACTGTATTTATTTAGGATACTTAAAGATTATTTGTTTATGTAATGGCATACGATTAGATGTTGTATACTTAATTATGGATGGCTTTGATTATTTTTGGAGATGATGAAAAAATTCCAATGCATAGTTTTGATTTTATATCGCAACATTTTTTCATTTATTGGTAAATATATTGATTTATTTTATATAAATGTAAAGATTTAATTTATATCAATTTCAGTTTGGCTAACATTTCATGGTTCAATTTAACTACTAATGTAGTAGGTTGGTTGTGGACAAGGTTGGTGATTCTATCGAAATAAAATATATGGTAAAATAATGAATAATGATTTAAGATTTAAATTATTAAAAAATATTTCACATTAAGGATTTTATATAACGGAAAAAATTATCATATTTACAATTTATTTATATTTAATAAATTCATTATAAATTATAGTAAAAAAATAATTAAATATTAAATTTTTGTAATTTTTTCTGAAATTATTAAATACAATAAACAAATAATTAAAAATCTTAGATGATCTTAGATGAAAAAACCGGGCTTCCATCTAGTTTGGATAGACTTTAAGATAAAAATTGTTGGTTTAGAGATTTATTTTCAATAAAATAACAATATTTAATATGTACAAATTAAATTATAATTTTATTAAAAATAATATTAGAATATAACTCTCAATAATTATGATATAAGTTTATTTTTTATATCATAATTTTCTTGGAACTAAAGAAGTAGTTTAAAACGTACAACATTCATTTATGATATATTTTAATCGATTGAAATAAAATACTTCACAATCTAATATGATATTATTACTGTAGACCTGTCAATTGGGTCGGGTCACGAGTCATTTCGAGTCGGGTCACTTCAAGTCACGGGTCAAGAAATATTCAACCCTAGCCCAAAGTTTTAGTTCGAGTCTACCTAATGGGCTTAGAATAAATAATTTATTTTTGGCTAATTTTTAGAAATTTCTAATATTTCATGCTTACTTTGTTAATTTTTATTTATAATTTTTTTAATCAAACATTCTCACCAATATTATTATTAGTCATTACATTCCTATTACATAATTTAATCGTCACAAAAGTATATCAATTTCAAATTAACTTTATATCAATAATATATTTTAAAATTTAGCATATAAATAAAAGTTTATCTTAAAATTCAATAAACAACCCGAAAATCACATGAGTACAAATCTAGTATTTGATAAGATAAGGAAAACTATGTCTCCCATAATTAGTTGAAAAATAGGGAAATAAAATATAAAATTAAACCATCAACATTACAAAAACCAATGCTCTCACGAAGTAATAAAAATAACAAAATAAATAAGGATGGAGGACCACTATAGAATTCCTTCTAGCTACCATAGATACAAGGAATAGGAGGTGCTTGCTTGACATAGAAATTTCATGCGAGATCTTCCTCTTCCCAACTCAAAAAAAAAAAAAAAAAAAAAAAAAAAAAAAAAAAAAAAAAAAAAAAAAAAAACCTCTCTCATTTGTACTTAAAAATTAAATTATATTCCTTCCATCTCATAATATAATTTCTCAGCATCTTTAATTGCTGGTTAACAAAAATTATATACGGAGTATGATTTAATAAAACTAAACATTGAGATGAATTTAACAATATCTCACAAGATTATATTATCTTTGCTCGATAAGTTTTAGATTTAATTCTTTGATTAGTTTTACTAATGTCAACATTAATTTCTCTTGTCTCCTATACATATGTAGTAGTCTATTTTTTATATAATTAGTCCTTTATTTTTATCTTTAATGATAACCTAGATGATCTGATTACCTTGAGCCAAGATGAAGGTGTAAATAGTTGTATTAAAAAGGATAGTTATGATATTTCAATTAAGTGGATGTCAACTAACTTAGTTGA